>NW_017973148.1:0-38345 GCF_001876935.1 Asparagus officinalis | reverse complement strand
GATTCATACTGTTTGAAAAATCAAACCAGTATGAACAAGTATGGCGACGGACAGCCTTTTGCTGTGCTCGGCCAGCGAGAGACAGTCTTTGCAGACAGATCTTATGCTGTCTCGCCAGCGAGACGTCTTTGCTGTCTCGGCCCCGCGGACAGTCTTTTGGCTGTCGCGCAGCCGACAGTCTTTGCTGTCTCGGCAGCGAGACAGTCTTTTGCTGTCTCGCCGGAGACAGTCTTATGCTGTCTCGCGCAGGGCTGGGGGAGACAGTCTTGCTGTCTCGCCAGCGAGAGCAGTCTTTGCTGTCTCGCCAGCGAGACAGTCTTCTGCTGTTCGGCCAGCGAGACAGTCTTTGCTGTCTCGGGCCAGCGAGACAGTGCTTGCTGTCTCGCAGCGGACAGTCTTTGCTGAGCATGTTGAATAGTCAAAAGCTACAATTTGTAACTGCCCTACACGTGTCCCATTAACTGCCAGCGGACGTGGAAAGGACATCATGGCACGAAAATGCACGTGGATAACTGCCAAAATACGGAGTTGAAAAACGTGGGAGACCGCAGTTACAGGCGGAGAAACTGGCCATTTTGCGAACAGCTTACTGTCTCGAGCTGAGGGCGAGACAGCAAATTTACTGTCTCGGGGGTCGAGAGCAGCAAACGGCTGTCTCGCCCATACCGCGAGACCAGTAAACACTGTCTCGCCGTACTGAACTCTTCGATTGTAAGTTTTTGCAAGTTACTGACCCTTGAGGCTATAAATACCCCCCTAGGGTCACTTCTGACGAGGATCGAGATCTTGTTAGAGATGTCCGAGCAAGGAGAGAGCAGATTCGAGTTCTTTTCTTGGCAACGCCTGAAATTACGCTTCGAGCTTGATTTTAAGTAAGAACGATATCTACCTTGCGATAACGATCTCGTTTCAATTCTACTTCGATAACCGAAGTTAGAAATCATAACCCCCTCTTGCCGATCTGTGAATCGGCGGTCCACGAACCAAAGCGTTCGGCCGGCACAGGCAAAGTCCCACAAAGCGGATGATAGCACGATTTTCGTGTTTGTTCTCAAGAGTTGTAATCTTTAGTTTTGTTGTGTAGAAAAAGTCTTATAAAAAGACTTAAATCTTTCGAATTTGTTTGTAATAGAACAAAGTTATCCCTGAATTCCAGGCAGCAGGCGAGCTTTTGAAGCCAAACAGGCTGGCGACACAAATTGGGAGCAGCGGTTCTCGCCATGGGCGAGACGCGGTGATCGCAACCGATCAGATGCATCATCATGAAGAGATCGAATAGCGAATTCCGATCGGGGCGAAGTTTGAAGGAGTATTTATCATCTCATCCCGTGAAAATCTTCCTCGTCTCGCAAAATTAGAAGATTCGAAAACTTTCAAGTCTGGCAATTCAACGGAGGCCGTAGCAAAGATTCTAGCTGCGATCGTTGTGTAAGGAATCTCCTTGCAACGTCCCTGCCAAAAACGACTCTACACCAGTTACGGACCCGGTCGTGTGATTCATAGCTCACCGGTGCTGACGCAAAGAAGCTCGTGCCAAGACAGCGTCAGCGCCGTCTCGACAATTGCTAAGGCCATGCAACAAACCGACGGGGTCCATTACTATGGGGGCGGACCTAGAGTCGAGGAAACAGAAAGCGGTTTCGATTGCCCCAACGGCAAATAATTGTATTTCTGGCAAAACTACGAACGGAGGAGTGGACTCTCGCAAAAGGCACGTTACCGCTCAAGAAAACGGATACAAGGGCGTAAAGGCGAAGGCCGCCCAAACGCGCTCGTTCGTCAAAAAGCGCAAGGAACCACAGAAAGAGACAGTGTCTAAAGTCATCGGAGACATCGGTAAATCTGGGATGGCCAAAGACACCGGAAGCAATCTTGTTCCGGCCCATCTGACTGGGCGTCGTCGGTGAACCCGGTTAGCCCAGCTTTGCTAAGTTTAACCAGTGAACAAATGGAGACTCGCCTCGGTCCTTCGGTTGACGATCCGAGGCAACGCCCCAGTTAAACACCATCAGATGCTGGGGCAATAAAACCCATAGTGGTTTCAATATGGGGCAAGGGGTTCGTAAACCGCCACCTGTCAGAACTCACAAGTCAGAAACGAGAGAATACCAGTCACTCTTCGTAGGACCCTATGAAACCCAACTTCCCCGGCAAAGGGGGTGGATTAAAATACAACTTGGCATCCTCAGAAGGCGACGACCAGTCGTCCTTTCTTGTGAATTTTTGAGTGATCCTCTCTATGCTTGGGATATCTATTAGCATTTTTTGACGCCTACAATGACAATTAAAATTAATTAACAAGATATCCTAGCAAGTATGAAATACAATCAATATATATGAGCTAGGATGAGCAATATGAACTAAGGGGTATATCCTAGCAATGAGATATACTTATGAATTATATGTAAAGATATACAAACTAACACAAGGGTGAAATAAAACAATCTACCAAAGTGATAGGGCAATATGAAGTGCAATACACAAAGGCAATATAAGATATGAATACAAGAATAAGAACGCCAATGCAAACACAAACAAAATGATATGATCATGGAGTTCGGTCTAACCACTTGACCTACGTCTCCGCTCCTCACCTCGAGGAGATCTCCACTAACACAACCGGGTTTTCTACGTTCAACCGAATAACATTTACACCACACAATACGGTTTTCTAGTTTACCGAAAACTTTATAATCAACACTCTTGTAATCCCACTCTACACCCTCTCAAGTATTGAACTAGACGTGTCTCCCTCAAGTGCTCGGTTATAACCTCTCCCTAGGTTCGTCAACCGACGCCACTCCTCTTGGGACGATCCCCAACTCTCGCCACACACTTCTCTCGGTGTACAAGTGTATTACAAATTGAATCTCACAATAAGCACAAATACAAAGTGTTTGTTCTCTACAATGGATGAGAACGAATTATAAGCTCACTCTCTAAGTTACACAATCCCACAACCCAATTATACTATGAATGTAAATACAATAAGCTCAATGGTTGTGTATGTATAAACAAAGAGAAAATAAAATTAGCTAAACTCAATATGAACACTAGCTTAATAAAGTGATAATCAAACAATATAAAATATAAAGCTAGATTGAGTTTAGAGAACTTCTCAATAGATGATAAGAGATGGAGGGAGAATAGTTGATTGCTCAAACTCCAATAGATGATCTCCTCAAGCTCTTGTAGAATTGAATTCTCAAACTCAAATACCCAATTGCTTAAAAGCTTCTAAACAAACATTAAACAAACTTAAACCCTTGTTTAAAACTCTTTAAACTTGTTTAAAACATTTCTTAAGTGCCCTTAGAAGTATGAGGGCATGGAGTATATATAGGCTCATAAAACAAGCCCAAAAACCCAAGAAAACTAAGCAAAAAGATAAAATAACGGATATATCAAAATCTGGAAAATATAGCCGTTATGCTACAGTAACTTCTAGAGAGTTTGGCGGTCGACCGTGACGGTCGACCGTGGGTACTATAGCACTACATATCAACTTTATAAAATCAGTTAAAAATAGTAAAACAGCTCCAATAATTATTAAATTTTGTGAGAAGGTTCTAGACATGTAGAATGATATGTTAGAGAAAGAATTTATGAAAAAGCATTTCCCAGTTGAGAGAAATAAATGTTTGAACACAGATATACAATTTCTAAAAACTGCTGACATACACGATTTTGTAAAATCAATTGGGCATAGTAAATCAACTCCAAAAATAGTAAAATTTTAAGGGAAGTTTCTAAACATATACATAAACATGTAAAAGAAAGAATTTCTTGAATACCACTTCTCATTTATGAAAACTCATCTGTTTTGTAAAACAGGCACGAACATGTGCACGAACAAAAACATGATTTTGTAAATTCCATTAAACATAACAAATCAATTCCAAACTTGATGAAACATTGCGAAATATTTATAAACATGAAAACAAAAATTTTAGAAAAAGAATTTCTCAAATTGAATTTTCATTTGTGAAAACTCATGTATTTTGCAAGTGTGTTCAAAGCATGAAAACCCAAAACCATGCATGTATATATATAACTATATATATACATAGAAACCAAATACGTGTGTGTATGTGATATTGAGCTTAAGGTATTTAACATACATAATATAAAACCTAAACTAAGTTACCCAAGCTAGATCTTGATCTTCAATAAGCTCTTCTTGGAAATCTCGCGGATGAAGCTTGAACTTGATCTTTAACTTTGAATTGTAAGGCTTCACCGATACTCCGCCAACCTCCTTTGGCTATGATCGTTGAAGCTCTATTCCGTTCATCCTCTAACTCGTTGTTTGTCTACAAAAAATAAGAAAACACAAATGCTAGAGAAACAACATTAGTCATAAATTGTTTGTTAAACATCATCAAAACAAGAAGGCCAACAAAAAATTATTGGGAGGTAGTCGAAACCTTGAGAAGAAAGTAAAGTTACTTTTCATTAACTGTAATCACACCTTAAACAGAAGAAAGTAAAGTTACTTTTCATTAACTGTAATCACACCTTAAACAAATCAATCAAAGCCTTAAATAGGCTTACACCAATACTGAAATAGCTTTAACTGTAATCACACCTTAAACAAATCAATCAAAGCCTTAAATAGGCTTACACCAATACTGAAATAGCAAAAAATAAGCAACTAATCTGAGAAAGTGGGGAAACATGCCCCACGACTTCAACTTCAAAAATGAAAATGCTGACCAAGTAATTAAAGACTAAAGGACCCAATAAAATAGAAAAATAACAGCCACAAATAAAATAAAATAAAATAAAATAAAATAAAAATGACCCACTAACTATTTGAAGCACTCCGGTACTATGCAACAAGGAAATCATGACCAATGTCTTATATGGGTAGGAAGAGTACGACCCAGATGAGGGAGTCAGGAGTGTATGAACGGTTGAGGCTGAAATCATTGTTTGTCCGTACTGCAGGCAGATGCACGATGCTGAGATAAAGAGCATCTCCGAGAAAGGCGTCGATCCAGATGAGGGAAGAGCACAAGATCAGGCGGTACCGCATCAGCAGTATGATGGCTGAAGCATGGGTGAGGATGAAGAGACGGTCGCCAAAAGCTACCACAGATTTTATTACTGGAAACCCCGCTGAGGGCACCAACAGTCTGGGCAAGCAAATTGGAACGATTACTAGGTCAGTCAACGGGATTTTCTTCTTCTTCTTCTTCTTCATTAATATTAATATTATTATTATTATTATTATTATTATTATTATTATTATTATCCTGAGGAAATGCACTGGTGCTTTCTAAGAGTGTACTGGCTGAGGAGAGGGGTTAAGATTTATCACTTCCCACTAGGAATTTTCATCTCGGTGGGTGAGATTTCCCTTTTTCTATTAGCTGATTAAACATGTGTTTCTGCTACTTGGTACTTTGCATTTGTTTGAAGATGCTACTATCTTCCCCCAATATGATTAATCTTGTTCCTATTCAAGTTACCGACGGGTAACTATACTCTTTCTGTACCTTATTTATTTATTTATTTATTTGAATTGATAAATATAGATATTGCTTCACTTATTAATGGATATGGATACGAATAGTGATGAACCATTCAATATCTCCAAATAAATATCCACATACATATCCCACTATATAGGAGTACATACGAGTGTATATGTCCTTTAGTATTGTATAATGTAAGATGACGAACTTTTTCTCTTAAAAATTTACAGTAAGATTGAACAAAGTTTCCTTAAAAAAATTCACAATAAGTACCCAATTAAATACGCGGATCGGAGTCATCTATCTATTTTTATCAAATATAATATTGAGATATGTGAATCGAGATATGGAGGATTTAGTAAGAACGCAAAAGATGCTTACCGAGCTTATTTTGGTTGGTAGGGTATTGAGTCAGTCAATAGAGCAAGGGTGCAGGTTGAAGTGATAGCCAGAGCAAACTTCTTCATACGTGGTTGATAGTGAAAGGCTAAATGGCACTCATGTAGCCTATTGTTTCACAGACTTTTCAATTATATACCCTACTTGTATTTAATAGTACGAAAATACCCAAAAGTTTTTTATACTTGCACTTAGATACCTTATTTGCTTTTTTAGCACTTATATACAGCAAAGTTTTAAAATTTAGCACTTACATGCCCTAAAGATTTTAAATCTGACACTTAAATACCCTTAAAATTTTAAAACTTACACATGAATATAAGGGCAGATCCACTCATGTGGAAGTGGTGTCACGTGACATCACCTCCCTCAAGTGGAGATCCATATAAGTATATTTATCCAAGGCTCAAACAAGCAACCAAGCCATATGAAATTACTTCGGTTGAAAATCTACCCCATGAATAGATAAGAAGAATATATAAGACCCACTCGGGCTACATATCCTAGAGTAAGTTTCATCCGGGGAGAGTTTTCCTACAATTAGCATATGTTTTACGTGGTGAGAGAATAATCTAAAGGAGCAGGATTTATGATTATTTTAAGTCATATTCTCATGTTAGATCTATTCTCATGCGATAGTGAATCTCTTTGTTCACATGCGAAGAGAATTTCTTTTCCTCTTAATGTAGGTTGTGTTGGGGATTCGAAACAATCAAATCGAACCCCTGCTCTTTCGGACCTTGTGTTTGAGAGTAGAAAAGTAGGAAAATCATAGCAAATAAAAAATAAAAAACTTGTAGGAAAGTAAACAATAAAGAATACACCAGATTTAACGAGTTTCGACAATCGTGTCTACGTTCTTGAGAGCCACACCACACAATTCTTTGATTAATATTGAAGAAGATTACAATACCCACAAATAGGATCTAATCTCTCTAAGATCTCTCTGAAGAATTCTCACAAAACCCTTTGTTTTATGTCTAATCTCTTCTAAGGCGTTCTATATATATAGAAAACTTAAAACCAAAACAGACTAGGAACTCTAAAACCAAAAAAAACAGATTAGAAATCCTAATAACATGATACCAAAATAGATTAAGACATAGTAAGGTGTTATTGTGTTTGTGCTATTGATTGGTTGTTTGGTTTATCTCTCTCGGCTATTTTGTTGGATCTCCACATAGTAAGGGGTTCCTCCCCAACACGGAACTCATCCTCTTATTTGTCATCGCTCAATTTTTATGGGTGTGTGTTTACCTCACTTCTCTCTTTCTACCTCACTTCTCTCTTTCTTACTTTCCCTTTCCCAATTAAAGACCAACCTGGCTTTTGGGAGGAGAATAAAGTTGCCCGTGTTTACTCTCTCTCTCTCTCTCAAAGCTCTGATACCAGAAAAATTGTTGGGAGGTAGTCGAAACCTTGAGAAGAAAGTAAAGTTACTTTTCATTAACTGTAATCACACCTTAAACAAATCAATCAAAGCCTTAAATAGCCTTACACAATTACTAAAATGGCTAAAAATAAGCAACTAATCTGAGAAAGTGACGAAACATGGCCCATGACTTCAACTTCATAAATGAAAATGCTGACCAAGTAATTAAAGACTAAAGGACCCAATAAAATAGAAAAATAACAGCCACAAATAAATGAAAATGCTGACCAAGTAATTAAAGACTAAAGGACCCAATAAAATAGAAAAATAACAGCCACAAATAAAATAAAATAAAATAAAATAAAATAAAAATGACCCACTAACTATTTGAAGCACTCCGGTACTATGCAACAAGGAAATCATGACCAATGTCTTATATGGGTAGGAAGAGTACGACCCAGATGAGGGAGTCAGGAGTGTATGAACGGTTGAGGCTGAAATCATTGTTTGTCCGTACTGCAGGCAGATGCACGATGCTGAGATAAAGAGCATCTCCGAGAAAGGCGTCGATCCAGATGAGGGAAGAGCACAAGATCAGGCGGTACCGCATCAGCAGTATGATGGCTGAAGCATGGGTGAGGATGAAGAGACGGTCGCCAAAAGCTACCACAGATTTTATTGCTGGAAACCCCGCTGAGGGCACTAACATGATCCAGATGAGGGAAGAGCACAAGATCAGGCGGTACCGCATCAGCAGTATGATGGCTGAAGCATGGGTGAGGATGAAGAGACGGTCGCCAAAAGCTACCACAGATTTTATTACTGGAAACCCCGCTGAGGGCACTAACATTCTGGGCAAGCAAATTGGAACGATTACTAGGTCAGTCAAAACCTTCCTACAGTTAGGGTCACCTCAAACCTCCCACTTGGTCAAACCTTCCTACAGTTAGGACCAAAACCACGATTCATTCTCGATAAACGAGAAATTCATCTTTAGTTCGATAATCAAACCTTCCGACAGTTAGGGTTATCCGAATCTTTTTGATTCTCGGAGTGGAGATCCCACTCTTAGTTTCACCTTTCCGGATTCTGGGGGTGGAGATCCCACCTCGAGTCTCCTTTCCTTCTTTGTTCGGGGAATAGAATATAAAATTCTTCCTTCCCCATACCAATCCTTTTCGAAGAATTCAGGATTCATCCTAGGAAGTTTATCCCGAATCCTAAGCAGGGATAAGTCTGCGCCTAACACGCGCTGCCGGTTTAGTCTTTTTTCTGCACAAAAAGACACCAGAGTTCGATTCTGGGGTATTCTATCCTGAAACCTAAGCAAGGATAAGTCTGCGCCTGACACGCGCTGCCGGTCAGTTCTTAACCGTTTAAAAAGAACACCCGTTCACATATTCAACATTGTGACAGGTTGTTATTAATAACACCAAAATCCATGCCTTACACGCATGGGGAATTTCATCCTGAATCCTAAGAAAGGATATGCCGACGCCTAACACGCGTCGCCGGTTTAGTCTTTCCCCGTAGAAAAAGACACCAGAGTTCGATTCTGGGGTATTTTATCCCGAAGCCTAAGGAGGGATAAGTCAACGTTTAATACACGTTGCTGGGTAGCCTATTCCCATGACAACGGCGAAGTCTATGTATTCAAAGTCATAGCAACAAGTCTTAGAGGATTCAGTCTCTAAGCACAACGTTACATGCGGAACGGATTTAGACAATTCGCATGCTAGCCCGACTCAAACGGTAGTCGGTAAAGGTTAATCAAATCCGTTAAAGGCTTGGGGTTAGCCAAAAATCCTAAAGTCAGCGCCTAACACGCGTCGCCGGGTAGTCTATTCCCGTGAGAAAGACGAAGTCTACGTATTCGAAGTCGTAGCATCAAGTCTAAGGGAGTTCATTCCTTTAGCACAACGTCACATGCGGAACGGACTTAAGACAATCCGCATGTAAGCCCGATTCAAACGGTAATCGGTAAAAGCATGACAAATCCGTTGAGGGCTGAGGATTTGCCAAAAATCCTAAGTCAACGTCTGATACACGTTGCTGTTTAGTCTTTTCACAGGAGAAAGACGAAGTCTACGTATTCAATATCGTAGCACTAAAAGAGTTAACTCTTTTAGCATAACGTCACATGCGGAACGGACTTAAAACAATCCGCATGCTAGCCCGACTCAAACGGTAGTCGGTAAAGGCGCATCAAACCCGTTGATGGCTGAGGATTTGCCAAAAATCCTATAAATATGCGAGTCATTGACGCATCAACTTTATGAGTTGGTCTCGTGACTCGAGCATCCAACGACCTTGGGATAAGATCCATGCTCCAATTCCTTAAGAGCTTAAACCGTGTGTACTCCAGCAGACGTACGAGTATAAACTGTGTCAAATGCCGAACAGTGCATCATAATGAAGCCTGGACGCCGGACAACGCGTCGCAATGAAGCTCAAACGCCAGACAACGCGTTATAGATGAAGATTCAACGCAGTCAATCGATGATAAGTTCTGTGTTGAAGCAGCAAACTCGAGCCAAAAAGTCAAGAAATCAAGAATCGACTTCAAGTTCAAATTCCAACAACGGTCAGACAATAAATGCAGCACCGGAACCCCTACAGGCATTCTACAAAGCACTGAATAGCCTGAAGGAATTGAAGGAATCCAGAACAGAAGTCATTCCAGAGTCCCGTTACACCGACTGAAGGTTGGGACAATCACATCCAAAGTATTCCAGACTCTTCTATAAAAGAATGAGACTGAAATACTTTGGAGGGGGTATCTGTAGGCGTATAAAATTGCCTATAGGTCCCTTAGCACAGCTCGACGCCGATTTAACAAACGGACCACCGGGCGACGTATCCAAACAAGACCGTTAGCTCGCCAACGCTGAAGCCAAGCTATACGCAACGGAGCAGGTTAACGAGGCGACAAATCGCACCCAAGCATTGGAATGCATCCACTCGCACGCGGAATCAAACCAATGTTTAGGTGAATCACCGAGTCATCTAAACAAGAGCGAACTCGGATGAATCACGATCAAATCAACATCAATTCCGGACTCAAATTCAGAAGTTGGTTTACTGCCATATCAGGAACCCGACTCACTGCCATATCTGGAATCAAGTCAACAAGTCGTTGCCAAGTCAATCAACCACACAAGAGAACCAGAACCGGAAACAAAGGACGAAACGGACAAACACCCGGGGACTCGGCCGAAACCGAACCACCCCAGGGTGGCTCGGCCCAAGCCGAGCCACCCTGAGGTGGCTCGGTGGCCGAGCCACCCCAGGGTGGCTCGGCCAAGGCCGAGCCACCCTGAGGTGGCTCGGCCAAAGCCGAGCCACCCCAGGGTGGCTCGGCCAAGGCCGAGCCACCCTGAGGTGGCTCGGCCAAGGCCGAGCCACCCATGGGTGGCTAGGCTCAGAACTGTGCAAATGCACAGTTCTGAGTGCCTATAAATAGGCCTTGTGCTCATTTGTTTCAGAGGTTGGAAATTTTGGAGAGAGGCGAAGCCCTGCTGGATTGAAGACTCAGATCTAAAAAAGATCACAACTTTGAAGGCTTGGAGACTTGGACTTTCAGATCCGGTGCTCGGCGATCACCAACGCCAAATAAGGCAGGAGTTCGAGAGGATTGGATTTGAGATCTACACGATCACACTCCGGATCTAAGCTTGGTTCTTAGATCCCGAGATTCGAGCGGTTGTTTCCTTGGTGAAACAATCCCTCCCGGCTATTATTCCCTTGGTGGAATATTACCCGTCATATCGTGTAGATCCGACCGGATCGAGATCACGCGGTGGTCCACGGCAAATAACCCCGGCGCAGGCAAAGAACCCACCAAAGCGAGCGACCGCAAAACAGGAGCTCGCGATTAGTTCGACAAATAAGGAAAATTGTAATCTTTACTTTGTTTTCTTTGATTTTTCATTGTAACCGGATCTTATAAAAAGACCGGATCTTTGTAACGCATAAAGTTGTTAACTGAGATAGCAATGATATCAACAATGAAGAAAGCTACGATTTTTCCCGCGAACAATCTGGCGACCACAGTGGGAGCCAACAGCTTTACTGCCGAAGCTGTCGCGTCGCAGCCGCGGATCCCGATCCCGGTCGAGGAGGAGGTCGAGTACGAATTCGACCAACAAAAGTTCGAGGAGTATCTGTCATCCTCGTCCGAATCCACCTCCCCTCGCAAGTCCAAGTCTCCAAAGCTCTCTTCCAAGAGAAAACTTCGTTGGTACGAAGAAGTTGAAGCTGCCAACGAAGATCTCGCCCCGTTTGATGCCGAAGCTGCATCGGGTGAGATCTCTCCTTCCAACCAGGTCAGATCTGCTCTGGCCGAATCTTCCGTTGCCGAGGGCGTAGTGACTCTCTCAAAGAGAGCCCGCCAAAGGCAACGTCAGCGCCTTGCGAAACAAATCGCAAAGGCAATGGAATCTGTGGACGGGATCCGTTACAACACGGATCTGAAGAACAGAAGAGGCGAACGACCTCAACAACCAATGAATGGCAACTCCTCCAAGCCACCAACGAACGAATGGATCCGTGTCAAACGGAACCGTTCAACGCTGGAGGATCGCATTCAGAAGCGCCGCGCACTCTCAGCACAAGCACGAGCTCAAGTTCAAGAAGCCCGTAGAAGGTGGCAGAATGGAGTAGCCAAGAAATCACCACTAACTCACAAAATATGGAGGCCAAAGTCCAAAGTGGTGAGTCAGGCCGAGGATCGACCTTTACAGCCTTCAAAACGAGTTCAACCTCCCGAACCATCCCGAGGAAGGAGGTCAATCTTGGAGCGCCTCGGTCCAATTCCCGACGAGCGCAACGAAGTCCATGAACGCTCGGGCCCGATGAAGAGGCTCCGAACTAATCAACATGCTGGGGGTCGACACAACCCTCAACATGACAAAGAGTTTACGGCACCCAAGCGCACTACCTTGCGCATCGAAGTTCGGGAGCCCGCTGAGAATTCATGTCTACAAAGGCGTGTTTCGAGGCGAGTGACTCTCGGAAGTCCAAATAAGGCAGTTTGCTCTCAGAAGGAAACGTTGTCATCCGAGGATGATAACGTTATACCTGGGAAATCATGCCAACACGCGATAGGTTACTCCGATCAAATGGACGAGTTGTACTATCGTGCTGGGGGTACGAACAAAACAAGAAAAAGAAGCCCTCAAGGGCTCGAAACTCAGTGCCCATGTGCCAAGCTCATTCGGGTAGTACTGTCTCAATGCAACTGCATCAAGGGAGTCCCCGAGAGAATTTCAGTGTTCGAAAGGCTCGGCACCGAAACGCCAAAACCAAGGCATAGGCGCTTCCGGCAAAGAAGAACAGTGGTTAAGGATGGAGAATTTCCGAAGGTCACCGCCAACATGACCAGCAAAGAGACATCGACACAGATTGATCTCAAATCGTTTCTGGAAGCGTCCCGGCGTGTAACCCGTCTGCAGTCCGGAGCCATCGCACGAGGAACTTATGGTAGGGTTCGGATAAGATTGCCTTCGGAAGATGAAGAATCGGATTCCTGCTCTGCTGTCGCATCGGACAATACAGTGTCCAGCGAAGGACAACCCCGCGAGTCATTCATGATAGGCGCGGAAGAAATGGCCAAAATGCTTGAAGACGCTTTGGCTAAGCAGAAAGAAAGTTTTAAATTCGAGATGGAGACGGCCATGCAGCAGATGAGAGAGATGCATGAACAGCAAATCCAAGCATTCAGGAACCAACAAGGTGAACCAAGCCACCGTAACCAGGTTGCTCAGGAAAAGGAGCACGCGGATGGGGATGAAGCTCACAATGCCAATAACCCTCCCATCAATGCAGGGGGTGGTAGTGAGGATGCCAACGGGGATACAAGTGAAGACTTGAAGATCAAAAGCCTCGAGAGTAAAATCAATACGTTGCTGTCTGCTCAAGAGGTAAAGAAAACGGGCATTCCTTGTCCATACCCGAGGGAATGGGAATCAATCCCCTATCCGGCGAAGTTTAGTCTAATCAACTTCACGCCGTTCGATGGAAGGGGTTCCCCCACCCAGCATTTGATTTATTTCAAATCGCACCTGGGTGCTATCTCTGGGAACGAGCCTCTGATGGTGCGGTCATTCGTCGGCACTCTTCGCGGAGCTGCCTTCGATTGGTATCGTCGCCTCAAGCCAGGAAGCGTGAACAGCTGGGATGACATGGAGACGAAGTTCCTTGCAAATTTCTTCGACGACGACACCGAGATCTCTATCGGATCGTTGCTCGACGAGAAACAAAAAGACGGGGAGTTAGTCGACACCTTCGTCAAAAGGTTCCGGAACAAGGCGATGAATTGCCGGGACCCGATCACCGAGGAATTCATTCTCCAGACTTGCCACAACAACCTCGCATTGGACGTATTGGAGGCAATGGGGACAGCACCGTCTGACACTTGGAAGGATCTGAAGGTGCGCGGTGAACAAGCCGAACGCTTCCTTAAAAGGAAGAAGGCCGAAAGGAACCAACCGACGGTTAATCTGCTGGACTCAAACTTCGCTTCCCGTGGTAAGGGCAAAGCACCTGCAGCTGCTGGTGGTGCTAATCAAGCGTCACAACAGCAATCCCGAAGGCAGCAGAAGACTTCGGGTCCGAGACTCCAGAGAGAGTATTCCTTCAAGGACGAAGACGTTCCAACCATCTTCGAATCGCTCCTCGAAGGCAACAAGATCAAGCTACCACCTATCACGAATCAGGAGGAAGCTGATAACACTACGGACCCAAAGTACTGTGCATACCACAGAAGGGTTGTTCATCCCACCAAGGATTGCTTTGCTCTCAGGAATAGCATTCAGACCTTGGTCGAAGCCGGCGTTATAACGCTAAGGTAAGCCAAATAAAAACGGCAAAACTCCGACCGGTATAAGAGTATAAACTGCTTCCTGACACTCCAAAGAGTATACGAGTATAAACTGTTTCTCAATCCTCCGACCGGTATAAGAGGTTAAACTACTCCCTGATACTCCAATAGGTATATGAGTCTAAACTGTTTCCCCACTTTTGACGGGAAGTTCCTGGAGAATATTAAGCTAATATTCTTAAGGATAACCCGGTTAGTTAACTGATAATAATGTCCGAACCAGTTCCGCAGAGGAAACTGGGGGTGGACGATTTATGTAACGGGAAGTTCCCAAAACCACAGCAATGTAATGAATAAGGACTCCCATTCAAGTTCTCACTGTGTCTGTGCACTCAACACTCTCTCTGTTAGAGTCTGGACGTAAAGTTCCTGATTGGTCAAACCTTCTTACAGTTAGGACCACAGTCAAAATCCCCTCTCGATTCTCCCAATGAACGAGAGGTCCACAAATCAAGCGATCAAACCTTCCTACAGTTAGGATCGTCTTAAACCTTCCATTCGGTCAAACCTTTCTACAGTTAGGACCAAAACCAAAAACCCCTCTCGATTCCTCCAATGAACGAGAGGTCCACTTTCAAATCGAGTGATCAAACCTTCCTACAGTTAGGGTCACCTCAAACCTCCCACTTGGTCAAACCTTCCTACAGTTAGGACCAAAACCACGATTCATTCTCGATAAACGAGAAATTCATCTTTAGTTCGATAATCAAACCTTCCGACAGTTAGGGTTATCCGAATCTTTTTGATTCTCGGAGTGGAGATCCCACTCTTAGTTTCACCTTTCCGGATTCTGGGGGTGGAGATCCCACCTCGAGTCTCCTTTCCTTCTTTGTTCGGGGAATAGAATATAAAATTCTTCCTTCCCCATACCAATCCTTTTCGAAGAATTCAGGATTCATCCTAGGAAGTTTATCCCGAATCCTAAGCAGGGATAAGTCTGCGCCTAACACGCGCTGCCGGTTTAGTCTTTTTTCTGCACAAAAAGACACCAGAGTTCGATTCTGGGGTATTCTATCCTGAAACCTAAGCAAGGATAAGTCTGCGCCTGACACGCGCTGCCGGTCAGTTCTTAACCGTTTAAAAAGAACACCCGTTCACATATTCAACATTGTGACAGGTTGTTATTAATAACACCAAAATCCATGCCTTACACGCATGGGGAATTTCATCCTGAATCCTAAGAAAGGATATGCCGACGCCTAACACGCGTCGCCGGTTTAGTCTTTCCCCGTAGAAAAAGACACCAGAGTTCGATTCTGGGGTATTTTATCCCGAAGCCTAAGGAGGGATAAGTCAACGTTTAATACACGTTGCTGGGTAGCCTATTCCCATGACAACGGCGAAGTCTATGTATTCAAAGTCATAGCAACAAGTCTTAGAGGATTCAGTCTCTAAGCACAACGTTACATGCGGAACGGATTTAGACAATTCGCATGCTAGCCCGACTCAAACGGTAGTCGGTAAAGGTTAATCAAATCCGTTAAAGGCTTGGGGTTAGCCAAAAATCCTAAAGTCAGCGCCTAACACGCGTCGCCGGGTAGTCTATTCCCGTGAGAAAGACGAAGTCTACGTATTCGAAGTCGTAGCATCAAGTCTAAGGGAGTTCATTCCTTTAGCACAACGTCACATGCGGAACGGACTTAAGACAATCCGCATGTAAGCCCGATTCAAACGGTAATCGGTAAAAGCATGACAAATCCGTTGAGGGCTGAGGATTTGCCAAAAATCCTAAGTCAACGTCTGATACACGTTGCTGTTTAGTCTTTTCACAGGAGAAAGACGAAGTCTACGTATTCAATATCGTAGCACTAAAAGAGTTAACTCTTTTAGCATAACGTCACATGCGGAACGGACTTAAAACAATCCGCATGCTAGCCCGACTCAAACGGTAGTCGGTAAAGGCGCATCAAACCCGTTGATGGCTGAGGATTTGCCAAAAATCCTATAAATATGCGAGTCATTGACGCATCAACTTTATGAGTTGGTCTCGTGACTCGAGCATCCAACGACCTTGGGATAAGATCCATGCTCCAATTCCTTAAGAGCTTAAACCGTGTGTACTCCAGCAGACGTACGAGTATAAACTGTGTCAAATGCCGAACAGTGCATCATAATGAAGCCTGGACGCCGGACAACGCGTCGCAATGAAGCTCAAACGCCAGACAACGCGTTATAGATGAAGATTCAACGCAGTCAATCGATGATAAGTTCTGTGTTGAAGCAGCAAACTCGAGCCAAAAAGTCAAGAAATCAAGAATCGACTTCAAGTTCAAATTCCAACAACGGTCAGACAATAAATGCAGCACCGGAACCCCTACAGGCATTCTACAAAGCACTGAATAGCCTGAAGGAATTGAAGGAATCCAGAACAGAAGTCATTCCAGAGTCCCGTTACACCGACTGAAGGTTGGGACAATCACATCCAAAGTATTCCAGACTCTTCTATAAAAGAATGAGACTGAAATACTTTGGAGGGGGTATCTGTAGGCGTATAAAATTGCCTATAGGTCCCTTAGCACAGCTCGACGCCGATTTAACAAACGGACCACCGGGCGACGTATCCAAACAAGACCGTTAGCTCGCCAACGCTGAAGCCAAGCTATACGCAACGGAGCAGGTTAACGAGGCGACAAATCGCACCCAAGCATTGGAATGCATCCACTCGCACGCGGAATCAAACCAATGTTTAGGTGAATCACCGAGTCATCTAAACAAGAGCGAACTCGGATGAATCACGATCAAATCAACATCAATTCCGGACTCAAATTCAGAAGTTGGTTTACTGCCATATCAGGAACCCGACTCACTGCCATATCTGGAATCAAGTCAACAAGTCGTTGCCAAGTCAATCAACCACACAAGAGAACCAGAACCGGAAACAAAGGACGAAACGGACAAACACCCGGGGACTCGGCCGAAACCGAACCACCCCAGGGTGGCTCGGCCCAAGCCGAGCCACCCTGAGGTGGCTCGGTGGCCGAGCCACCCCAGGGTGGCTCGGCCAAGGCCGAGCCACCCTGAGGTGGCTCGGCCAAAGCCGAGCCACCCCAGGGTGGCTCGGCCAAGGCCGAGCCACCCTGAGGTGGCTCGGCCAAGGCCGAGCCACCCATGGGTGGCTAGGCTCAGAACTGTGCAAATGCACAGTTCTGAGTGCCTATAAATAGGCCTTGTGCTCATTTGTTTCAGAGGTTGGAAATTTTGGAGAGAGGCGAAGCCCTGCTGGATTGAAGACTCAGATCTAAAAAAGATCACAACTTTGAAGGCTTGGAGACTTGGACTTTCAGATCCGGTGCTCGGCGATCACCAACGCCAAATAAGGCAGGAGTTCGAGAGGATTGGATTTGAGATCTACACGATCACACTCCGGATCTAAGCTTGGTTCTTAGATCCCGAGATTCGAGCGGTTGTTTCCTTGGTGAAACAATCCCTCCCGGCTATTATTCCCTTGGTGGAATATTACCCGTCATATCGTGTAGATCCGACCGGATCGAGATCACGCGGTGGTCCACGGCAAATAACCCCGGCGCAGGCAAAGAACCCACCAAAGCGAGCGACCGCAAAACAGGAGCTCGCGATTAGTTCGACAAATAAGGAAAATTGTAATCTTTACTTTGTTTTCTTTGATTTTTCATTGTAACCGGATCTTATAAAAAGACCGGATCTTTGTAACGCATAAAGTTGTTAACTGAGATAGCAATGATATCAACAATGAAGAAAGCTACGATTTTTCCCGCGAACAATCTGGCGACCACAGTGGGAGCCAACAGCTTTACTGCCGAAGCTGTCGCGTCGCAGCCGCGGATCCCGATCCCGGTCGAGGAGGAGGTCGAGTACGAATTCGACCAACAAAAGTTCGAGGAGTATCTGTCATCCTCGTCCGAATCCACCTCCCCTCGCAAGTCCAAGTCTCCAAAGCTCTCTTCCAAGAGAAAACTTCGTTGGTACGAAGAAGTTGAAGCTGCCAACGAAGATCTCGCCCCGTTTGATGCCGAAGCTGCATCGGGTGAGATCTCTCCTTCCAACCAGGTCAGATCTGCTCTGGCCGAATCTTCCGTTGCCGAGGGCGTAGTGACTCTCTCAAAGAGAGCCCGCCAAAGGCAACGTCAGCGCCTTGCGAAACAAATCGCAAAGGCAATGGAATCTGTGGACGGGATCCGTTACAACACGGATCTGAAGAACAGAAGAGGCGAACGACCTCAACAACCAATGAATGGCAACTCCTCCAAGCCACCAACGAACGAATGGATCCGTGTCAAACGGAACCGTTCAACGCTGGAGGATCGCATTCAGAAGCGCCGCGCACTCTCAGCACAAGCACGAGCTCAAGTTCAAGAAGCCCGTAGAAGGTGGCAGAATGGAGTAGCCAAGAAATCACCACTAACTCACAAAATATGGAGGCCAAAGTCCAAAGTGGTGAGTCAGGCCGAGGATCGACCTTTACAGCCTTCAAAACGAGTTCAACCTCCCGAACCATCCCGAGGAAGGAGGTCAATCTTGGAGCGCCTCGGTCCAATTCCCGACGAGCGCAACGAAGTCCATGAACGCTCGGGCCCGATGAAGAGGCTCCGAACTAATCAACATGCTGGGGGTCGACACAACCCTCAACATGACAAAGAGTTTACGGCACCCAAGCGCACTACCTTGCGCATCGAAGTTCGGGAGCCCGCTGAGAATTCATGTCTACAAAGGCGTGTTTCGAGGCGAGTGACTCTCGGAAGTCCAAATAAGGCAGTTTGCTCTCAGAAGGAAACGTTGTCATCCGAGGATGATAACGTTATACCTGGGAAATCATGCCAACACGCGATAGGTTACTCCGATCAAATGGACGAGTTGTACTATCGTGCTGGGGGTACGAACAAAACAAGAAAAAGAAGCCCTCAAGGGCTCGAAACTCAGTGCCCATGTGCCAAGCTCATTCGGGTAGTACTGTCTCAATGCAACTGCATCAAGGGAGTCCCCGAGAGAATTTCAGTGTTCGAAAGGCTCGGCACCGAAACGCCAAAACCAAGGTATAGGCGTTTCCGGCAAAGAAGAACGGTGGTTAAAGACGGAGAATTTCCGAGGGTCACCGCCAACATGACCAGCAAAGAGACATTGACACAGATTGATCTCAAGTCGTTTCTGGAAGCATCTCGGCGTGTAACCCGTCTGCAGTCCGGAGCCATCGCACGAGGAACTTATGGTAGGGTTCGGACAAGATTGCCTTCGGAAGATGAAGAATCGGATTCCTGCTCTGCTGTCGCATCGGACAATACAGTGTCCAGCGAAGGACAACCCCGCGAGTCATTTATGATAAGCGCGGAAGAAATGGCCAAGATGCTTGAAGACGCTTTGGCTAAGCAGAAAGAAAGTTTCAAGTTTGAGATGCAGATGGCCCTGCAGACTATGAGAGAGATGCATGAGCAACAAATCCAGGCATTCAGGAACCAACAAGGTGAACCAAGTCACCGTAATCAGGTTGTTCAGGAAGAAGAGCACACGGATAGGGATGGAGCTCACAATGCCAATAACCCTCCCGTCAATGCAGGGGGTTGTTCGCGGGAAAAATCGTGTCTTTCTTCATTGTTGATATCATTGCTATCTCAGTTAACAACTTTATGCGTTACAAAGATCCGGTCTTTTTATAAGATCCGGTTACAATGAAAAATCAAAGAAAACAAAGTAAAGATTACAATTTTCCTTATTTGTCGAACTAATCGCGAGCTCCTGTTTTGCGGTCGCTCGCTTTGGTGGGTTCTTTGCCTGCGCCGGGGTTATTTGCCGTGGACCACCGCGTGATCTCGATCCGGTCGGATCTACACGATATGACGGGTAATATTCCACCAAGGGAATAATAGCCGGGAGGGATTGTTTCACCAAGGAAACAACCGCTCGAATCTCGGGATCTAAGAACCAAGCTTAGATCCGGAGTGTGATCGTGTAGATCTCAAATCCAATCCTCTCGAACTCCTGCCTTATTTGGCGTTGGTGATCGCCGAGCACCGGATCTGAAAGTCCAAGTCTCCAAGCCTTCAAAGTTGTGATCTTTTTTAGATCTGAGTCTTCAATCCAGCAGGGCTTCGCCTCTCTCCAAAATTTCCAACCTCCGAAACAAATGAGCACAAGGCCTATTTATAGGCACTCAGAACTGTGCATTTGCACAGTTCTGAGCCTAGCCACCCATGGGTGGCTCCGGCTTAAACCAACTTCTGAATTTGAGTCCGGAATTGATGTTGATTTGATCGTGATTCATCCGAGTTCGCTCTTGTTTAGATGACTCGGTGATTCACCTAAACATTGGTTTGATTCAGCGTGCGAGTGGAGGGTGGCTCGGCCTTGGCCGAGCCACCTCAGGGTGGCTCGGCTTGGGCCGAGCCACCCTGGGGTGGTTCGGTTTCGGCCGAGTCCCCGGGTGTTTGTCCGTTTCGTCCTTTGTTTCCGGTTCTGGTTCTCTTGTGTGGTTGATTGACTTGGCAACGACTCTTTGACTTGATTCCAGATTTGGCAGTGAGTCGGGTTCCTGATATGGCAGTAAACCAACTTCTGAATTTGAGTCCGGAATTGATGTTGATTTGATCGTGATTCATCCGAGTTCGCTCTTGTTTAGATGACTCGGTGATTCACCTAAACATTGGTTTGATTCCGCGTGCGAGTGGATGCATTCCAATGCTTGGGTGCGATTTGTCGCCTCGTTAACCTGCTCCGTTGCGTATAGCTTGGCTTCAGCGTTGGCGAGCTAAAGGTCTTGTTTGGATACGTCGCCCGGTGGTCCGTTTGTTAAATCGGCGTCGAGCTGTGCTAAGGGACCTATAGGCAATTTTATACGCCTACAATATACAGCAAAGTTTTAAAATTTAGCACTTACATGCCCTAAAGATTTTAAATCTGACACTTAAATACCCTTAAATTTTTAAAACTTACACATGAATACAAGGGCAGATCCACTCATGTGGAAGTGGTGTCACGTGACATCACCTCCCTAAGGTGGAGGTCCATATAGGTATATTAATCCAAGGCTCACACAAGCAACCAAGCCATATGAAATTACTTCTGTTGAAAATCTACCCCATGAATAGATAAGAAGAATATATAAGACCCACTCGGGCTACATATCCTAGAGTAAGTTTAATCCGGGGAGAGTTTTCCTGCAATTAGCATATGTTTCACGTGGTGAGAGAATAATCTAAAGGAGTAGGATTTTATGATTATTTTAAGTCATATTCTCATGTTAG
This sequence comes from Asparagus officinalis, assembly GCF_001876935.1. Taxonomy (NCBI): domain Eukaryota; kingdom Viridiplantae; phylum Streptophyta; class Magnoliopsida; order Asparagales; family Asparagaceae; genus Asparagus; species Asparagus officinalis. The sequence continues at coordinate 17,003 of NW_017973148.1, read as the reverse complement.
ATCTATTCTCATGCGATAGCGAATTTCTTTGTTCACATGCGAAGAGAATTTCTTTTCCTCTTGATGTAGGTTGTGTTTGGGATTCGAAACAATCAAATCGAACCCCTGCTCTTTCGGACCTTGTGTTTGAGAGTAGAAAAGTAGGAAAATCATAGCAAATAAAAAATAAAAAAACTTGTAGGAAAGTAAACAAGAAAGAACACACCAGATTTAACGAGATTCGACAATCGTGTCTACGTTCTCGAGAGCCACACCACACAATACTTTGATTAATATTAAAGAAGATTACAATGCCCACAAATAGGATCTAATCTCTCTAAGATCTCTCTGAAGAATTCTCTCAAAACCCTTTTTTTATGTCTAATCTCTTCTAAGGCGTTCCATATATATAGAAAACCTAAAACCAAAACAGACTAGGAACTCTAAAACCAAAAAAAAAACAGATTAGAAATCCTAATCACATGATACCAAAATAGATTAAGACATAGTAAGGGGTTATTGTGTTTGTGCTATTGATTGGTTGTTTGGTTTATCTCTCTCGGCTATTTTGTTGGATCTCGACATAGTAAGGGGTTCCTCCCCAACACGGAACTCATCCTGTTATTTGCCATCGCTCAATTTTTATGGGTGTGTGTTTACCTCACTTCTCTCTTTCTTACTTTCCCTTTCCCAATTAAAGACCGAACCTGGCTTTTGGGAGGAGAATAAAGTTGTCCATATTTACTCTCTGTCTCTCTCTCTCAAAGCTCTAATACCAGAAAAATTCCTGGTAGGTAGTCGAAACCTTGAGAAGAAAGTAAAGTTACTTTTCATTAACTGTAATCACAACTTAAAAAAATAAATCAAAGCCTTAAATAGGCTTACACCAATACTAAAATAGCTAAAAATAAGCAACTAATCTGAGAAAGTGGGGAAACATCGCCCACGACTTCAACTCATAAATAAAAATGCTGACAAAGTAATTAACGACTAAAGGACCCAATAAAATAGAAAAATAGCAGCCACAAATAAAATAAAATAAAATAAAAATGACCCACTAACTATTTGAATAAAATAGAAAAATAGCAGCCACAAATAAAATAAAATAAAATAAAAATGACCCACTAACTATTTGAAGCCCTCGGTACAATACAACAGGGAAATCATGACCAATGTCTTATATGGGTAGGGAGAGTACGACCCGAACGAGGCAGTCAGGAGTGTATGAACGGTTAAGGCTGAAATCATTGTTTGTCCGTACTGCAGGCAGATGCACGGTGCTGAGATAAAGAGCATCTTCGAGAAAGGCGTCGAGCCAGACGAGGGAAGAGCACAAGATCAGGCGGTACCGCATCAACAGTATGATGGCTGAAGCATGGGTGAGGATGAAGAGACGGTCGCCAAAAGCTACCACAGATTTTATTGCTGGAAACCCCGCTGAGGGCACCAACAGGTTGGGCAAGCAAATTGGAACGATTACTAGGTCAGTCAACGGGATTTTCTTCTTCATTATTATTATTATTATTATTATTATTATTATTATTATTATTATTATTATTATTATTATTATTATTATTATTATTATTATTATTATTATTATTATTATTATTCTAAGAGTGTACTGGCTGAGGAGAGGGGTTAAGATTTATCACTTCCCACTAGGAATTTTCATCTCGGCGAGTGATTTACCTTTTTCTATTAGCTGATTAAACTTGTGTTTCTGCTACTTGGTACTTTGCAGGTTGAAGTGATAGCAAGAGCAAACTTCTTCATACGTGGTTGATAGTGAAAGGCTAAATGGCACTCATGTAGCCTATTGCTTCACAGACTTTTCAATTATATACCTTACTTGTATTTAGTAGTACGAAAATACCCTAAAGTTTTTTATACTTGCACTTAGATACCTTATTTGCTTTTTTAGCACTTATATACAGCAAAGTTTTAAAATTTAGCACTTACATGCCCTAAAGATTTTAAATCTGACACTTAAATACCCTTAAATTTTTAAAACTTACACATGAATACAAGGGCAGATCCACTCATGTGGAAGTGGTGTCACGTGACATCACCTCCCTCAATTGGAGGTCCATATAAGTATATTAATCCAAGGCTCACACAAGCAACCAAGCAATATGAAATTACTTCGGTTGAAAATCAACCCCATGAATAGATAAGAAGAATATATAAGACCCACTCGGGCTACATATCCTAGAGTAAGTTTCATCCGGGGAGAGTTTTCCTGCAATTAGCATATGTTTTACGTGGTGAGAGAATAATCCAAAGGAGTAGGATTTTATGATTATTTTAAGTCATATTCTCATGTTAGATCTATTCTCATGCGATAGCGAATCTCTTTGTTCACATGCGAAGAGAATTTCTTTTCCTCTTGATGTAGGTTGTGTTGGGGATTCGAAACAATCAAATCGAACCCCTGCCCTTTCGGACCTTGTGTTTGAGAGTAGAAGAGTAGGAAAATCATAGCAAATAAAAAAAACTTGTAGGAAAATAAACAAGAAAGAACACACCAGATTTAACGTGATTCGACAATCGTGTCTACGTTCTCGAGAGCCACACCACACAATTCTTTGATTAATATTGAAGAAGATTACAATGCCAATCGTGTCTACGTTCTCGAGAGCCACACCACACAATTCTTTGATTAATATTGAAGAAGATTACAATGCCCACAAATAGGATCTAATCTCAGCCACACCACACAATTCTTTGATTAATATTGAAGAAGATTACAATGCCCACAAATAGGATCTAATCTCGCTAAGATCTCTCTGAAGAATTCTCTTAAAACCCTTTTTTATGTCTAATCTCTTCTAAGGTGTTCTATATATATAGAAAACCTAAAACCAAAACAGACTAGGAACTCTAAAACCAAAAACAGAACACATTAGACATCCTAATAACATGATACCAAAATAGATTAAGACATAGTAAGGGGTTATTGTGTTTGTGCTATTGATTGGTTGTTTGGTTTATCTCTCTCGGCTATTTGGTTGGATCTCGACATAGTAAGGGGTTCCTCCCCAACACGGAACTCATCATGTTATTTGCCATCGCTCAATTTTTATGGGTGTGTGTTTACCTCACGTCTCTCTTTCTTACTTTCCCTTTCCCAATTAAAGATCGAACTAGGCCTTTGGGAGGAGAATAAAGTTGCCCGTGTTTACTCTCTCTCTCTCTCTCTCTCTCTCTCTCTCTCTCAAAGCTCTAATACCAGAAAAATTATTGCGAGGTAGTCAAAACCTTGAGAAGAAAGTAAAGTTACTTTTCATTAACTGTAATCATACCTTAAACAAATCAATAAAAGCCTTAAATAGGCTTACACCAATACTGAAATAGCTAAAAATAAGCAACTAATCTGAGAAAGTGGGGAAACATGACCCACGACTTCAACTTCATAAATGAAAATGCTGACTAAGTAATTAATGACTAAAGGACGCAATAAAATAGAAAAATAACAGCAACAAACAAAACAAAATAAAATAAAATAAAAATGACCCACTAACTATTTGAAGCACTCGGTATAATGCAACAGGGAAATCATGACCAATGTCTTATATGGGTAAGGAGAGTACGACCCAGACGAGGGAGTCAGGAGTGTATGAACGAATGAGGATGAAATCATTGTTTGTCCGTACTGCAGGCAGATGCACGGTGCTGAGATAAAGAGCATCTCCAAGAAAGGCGTCGAGCCAGACGAGGGAAGAGCACAAGATCAGGCGGTACCGCATCAGCAGTATGATAGCTGAAGCATGGGTGAGGATGAAGAGACGGTCTCCAAAAGCTACCACAGATTTTATTACTGGAAACCCCGCTGAGGGCACCAATAGGTTGGGCAAGCAAATTGGAATGATTACTAGGTCAGTCAACGGGATTTTCTTCTTCTTCATTTTTATTATTATAATTATTATTATTATTATTATTATTATTATCCAGAGTAAATGCACTGGTGCTTTCTAAGAGTGTACTGGCTGAGGAGAGGGGTTAAGATTTATCACTTCCCACTAGGAATTTTTATCTCGGTGGGTGGCGGGTGATTTATCTTTTTCTATTAGCTGATTAAACTTGTGTTTCTGCTACTTGGTACATTGCATTTGTTTGAAGATGCTACTATCTTTTCCCCTAATATGTTTGATCTTGTTCCTATTCAAGTTACTGATGGGTAACTATATTCTTTCTGAACCTTATTTATTTATTTATTTATTTGAATTGATAAATATAGATATTGCTTCACTTATTAATGGATATGGATGCGAATAGTGATGAACAATTCAATATCTCCAAATAAATATCCACATACATATCCCACTATATAGGAGTACGTACGATTGTATATGTCCTTTAGTATTGTATAATGTATGATGACGAACTTTTTCTCTTGAAAATTTATAGTAAGATTGAACAATGTTTCCTTAAAAAAATTCACAATAAGTACCCAATTAAATATACGGATCGGAGTCATCTATCTATTTTTATCAAATATAACATTAAGACATGTGAATCGAGATATGGAGGATTTAGTAAGAACGCAAAAGAGGCTTACCGAGGTTATTTTGGTTGGTAGGGTATTGAGTCAGTCAATAATGCAAGGATGCAGGTTGAAGTGATAGCCAGAGCAAACTTCTTCATACGTGGTTGATATTGAAAGGCTAAATGGCACTCATGTAGTCTATTGTTTCACAGACTTTTCAATTATATACCTTACTTGTATTTAGTAGTACGAAAATCCCCTTAAAGTTTTTTATACTTGCACTTAGATACCTTATTTGCTTTTTTAGCACTTATATACAGCAAAGTTTTAAAATTTAGCACTTACATGCCCTAAAGATTTTAAATCTGACACATAAATACCCTTAAATTTTTAAAAGTTACACATGAATACAAGGGCAGATCCACTCATGTGGAAGTGGTGTCATGTGACATCACCTCCCTCAAGTGGATGTCCATATAAGTATATTAATCCAAGGCTCACACAAGCAACCAAGTCATATGAAATTACTTCGGTTGAAAAGTCCATATAAGTATATTAATCCAAGGCTCACACAAGCAACCAAGTCATATGAAATTACTTCGGTTGAAAATCAACCCCATGAATAGATAAGAAAGGCTCACACAAGCAACCAAGTCATATGAAATTACTTCGGTTGAAAATCAACCCCATGAATAGATAAGAAAAACATATAAAACCCACTTGGCTACATATCCTAGAGTAAGTTTTATCCGGCGAGAGTTTTCCTGCAATTAGCATATGTTTCACGTGGTGAGAGAATAATCCAAAGGAGTAGGATTTTATGATTATTTTAAGTCATATTCTCATGTTAGATCTATTTTCATGCGATAGCGAATCTCTTTGTTCACATGCGAAGAGAATTTCTTTTCCTCTTGATGTAGGCTGTGTTGGGGATTTGAAATAATCAAATCGAACCCCTGCCCTTTCGGACCTTGTGTTTGAGAGTAGGAAAGTAGGAAAATCATAGAAAATAAAAAATAAAAAACTTGCAGGAAAGTAAACAAGAAAGAACACACCAGATTTAACGAGGTTCGACAATCGTGTCTACGTTCTCGAGAGCCACACCACACAATTCTTTGATTAATATTAAAGAAGATTACAATGCCCACAAATAGGATCTAATTTCTCTAAGATCTCTCTGAAGAATTCTCTTAAAATCCTTTTTTTTATGTCTAATCTCTTCTAAGACGTTCCATATATATAGAAAACCTAAAACCAAAACAAACTAGGAACTCTAAAACCAAAAACAAAATAGATTAGAAATCCTAATAACATGTTACCAAAATAGATTAAGACATAGTAAGGGGTTATTGTGTTTGTGCTATTGATTGGTTGTTTGGTTTATCTCTCTCGGCTATTTGGCTGGATCTCGAAATAGTAAGGGGTTCCTCCCCAACACGGAACTCATCCTGTTATTTGTCATTGGTCAATTTTTATGGGTGTGTGTTAACCTCACTTCTCTCTTTCTTACTTTCCCTTTCCCAATTAAAGACCGAACCTGGCTTTTGTGAGGAGAATAAAGTTACCCGTGTTTACTCTCTCTCTCTCTCTCTCTCTCTCTCTCTCTCTCTCTCTCTCTCTCTAAGCTCTGATACCAGAAAAATTGTTGGGAGGTAGTCGAAACCTTGAGAAGAAAGTAAAGTTACTTTTCATTAACTGTAATCACACCTTAAACAAATCAATCAAAGCCTTAAATAGCCTTACACAATTACTAAAATGGCTAAAAATAAGCAACTAATCTGAGAAAGTGACGAAACATGGCCCATGACTTCAACTTCATAAATGAAAATGCTGACCAAGTAATTAAAGACTAAAGGACCCAATAAAATAGAAAAATAACAGCCACAAATAAAATAAAATAAAATAAAATAAAATAAAATAAAATAAAAATGACCCACTAACTATTTGAAGCACTCCGGTACTATGCAACAGGGAAATCATGACCAATGTCTTATATGGGTAGGGAGAGTACGACCCGGACGAGGGAGTCAGGAGTGTATGAACGGTTGAGGCAGAAATCAATGTTTGTCCGTACTGCAGGTAAATGCACGGTGCTGAGATAAAGAGCAACTCCGAGAAAGGCGTCGAGCCAGACGAGGGAAGAGCACAAGATCAAGCGGTACCGCATCAGCAGTATGATGGCTGAAGCATGGGTGAGGATGAAGAGACGGTCGCCAAAAGCTACCACAGATTTTATTACTAGAAACCCCGCTGAGGGCACCAACAGTCTGGGCAAGCAAATTGGAACGATTACTAGGTCAGTCAACAGGATTTTCTTCTTCTTCTTCATTATTATTATTATTATTATTATTATTATTATTATTATTATATTATTATTATTATTATTATTATCCGGAGGAAATGCATTGGTGCTTTCTAAGAGTGTACTGGCTGAGGAGAGGGGTTAAGATTTATCACTTCCCACTAGGAATTTTCATCTCGGCGGGTGATTTACCTTTTTCTATTAGCTGATTAAACTTGTGTTTCTCCTACTTGGTACTTTGCATTTGTTTGAAGATGCTACTATCTTTTCCCCCAATATGTTTGATCTTGTTCCTATTCAAGTTACCGATGGGTAACTATACTCTTTCTGAACCTTATTTATTTATTTATTTATTTATTTATTTGAATTGATAAATATAGATATTGCTTTACTTATTAATGGATATGGATACGAATAGTGATGAACCATTCAATATCTCCAAATAAATATCCACATACATATCCCACTATATAGGAGTACGTACGAGTGTATATGTCCTTTTGTATTGTATAATGTAAGATGACGAATTTTTTCTCTTGAAAATTTCAGTAGGATTAAACAAAGTTTCCCTAAAAAAATCACAATAAGTACCCAATTAAATACGCGGATCGGAGTCATCTATCTATTTTTATCAAATATAATATTGAGACATGTAAATCGAGATATAGAGGATTTAGTATGAACGCAAGAGAGGCGTACCATGGTTATTTTGGTTGGTAAGGTATTGAGTCGGTCAATAAAGCAAGGGTGCAGGTTGAAGTGATAGCCAGAGCGAACTTCTTCATACGTGGTTGATAGTGAAAGGCTAAATGGCACTCATGTAGCCTATTGTTTCACAGACGTTTCAATTATATACCCTACTTGTATTTAATAGTACGAAAATACCCTAAAGTTTTTTATACTTGCACTTAGATACCTTATTTGCTTTTTTAGCACTTACATACAGCGAAGTTTTAAAATTTAGCACTTACATGCCCTAAAGATTTTAAATCTGACACTTAAATACCCTTAAATTTTTAAAACTTACATATGAATACAAGGGCAGATCGAAGTAGTGTCACGTGACATCACCTCCCTCTAGTGGAGGTCCATATAAGTATATTAATCCAAGGCTCACACAAGCAACCAAGCTATATGAAATTACTTCGGTTGAAAATCAACCCCATGAATAGATAAGAAGAATTTATAAGACCCACTTGGGCTAGATATCCTAGAGTAAGTTTCATCCGGCGAGAGTTTTCCTGCAATTAGCATATGTTTTACGTGGTGAGAGAATAATCCAAAGGAGTAGGATTTTATGATTATTTTAAGTCATATTCTCATGTTAGATCTATTCTCATGCGATAGCGAATCTCTTTGTTCACATGCGAAGAGAATTTCTTTTCCTCTTGATGTAGGTTGTGTTGGGGATTCAAAACAATCAAATTGAACCCACGCCCTTCCGGACCTAGTGTTTGAGAGTAGAAAAGTAGGAAAATCATAGCAAATAAAAAATAAAAAAACTTGCAGGAAAGTAAACAATAAAGAACACACCAGATTTAACGAGGTTTGACAATCGTGTCTACGATCTCGAGAGCCACACCACACAATTCTTTGATTAATATTGAAGAAGATTAAAATGCCCACAAATAGGATCTAATCTCTCTAAGATCTCTCTGAAGAATTCTCTCAAAATCCTTTTTTCTGATGTCTAATCTCTTCTAAGGCGTTTCCATATATATAGAAAACCTAAAACCAAAACAGACTAGGAACTCTAAAACCAAAAATAAAACATATTAAAAATCCTAATAACATGTTAGCAAAATAGATTAAGACATAGTAAGGGGTTATTGTGTTTGTGCTATTGATTGGTTGTTTGGTTTATCTCTCTCGGCTATTTGGTTGGATCTCGACATAGTAAGGGGTTCCTCCCCAACACGGAACTCATCTTGTTATTTGCCATCGCTCAATTTTTATGGGTGTGTGTTTACCTCACTTCTCTCTTTCTTACTTTCCCTTTCCCAATTAAAGACCGAACCTGGCTTTTGGTTGGAGAATAAAGTTGCCCGTGTTTTTTCTCTCTCTCTCTCTCAAAGCTCTGATACCAGAAAAATTGTTGGGAGGTAGTCGAAACCTTGAGAAGAAAGTAAAGTTACTTTTTATTAACTATAATCACACCTTAAACAAATCAATCAAAGCCTTAAATAGGCTTACACCAATACAGAAATAGCTAAAAATAAGCAACTAATCTGAGAAACTGGGGAAACATGGCCCACAACTTCAACTTCATAAATGAAAATGCTGACCAAGTAATTGATGACTAAAGGACCCAATAAAATAAAAAAATAATAGCCACGAATAAAATAAAATAAAATAAAATAAAAATGACCCACTAACTATTTGAAGCACTCCGGTACTATGAATCAGGGAAATTATGACCAATGTCTTATATGGGTAGGGAGAGTACTGTAGGCGTCAAAAATTGCCTATAGGTCCCCGCACACGGCTCGAGACAGAGAAAAGATGATGAATGTTACTATCTGAGTCACAGAAGATCATTTGATGATGACAAATGCATGAAGTGAGTCGACGGACCATGCGAAACGACGGAACTTCAGAATAACAAAGACACGAACTGATCAGGAACCTTATGTCGTTCACAAACGGCGAAATATCCTTCGTGTCTCATTTATTCCACAGATGATCTAATCATTGGAACTTATAGAACTCCTCGTCGCTTTCCAATGCACTTTGAATCACTCAAATCCGAGTTCGGATAAAGAAGTTAAGGTGGAAACGGACGAATATACAAAAAGCGGCGTCTCAGCTTGAGTTGAGACACCCCGAGGTGTCTCGGCCCAAACGAGATACCCCAAGGTGTCTCGGCCTCGCTGAGACGCCCAAGGGTTTCTCCAAGCCTAAAATTGGGCCGTTGTGCTGTTTCAACCACCGGATCTCCTGGAAGCCTATAAATACAACCCCTGGAGCCTCATTTTTTTAGGGCTGGAATTTTGGAGATTAGGCGAAGCCCTGCCGAATTAAAGATCAAAAGTGCACGAATTTTAGAGAGGAGGAGTAGAGATCTGATCGGGTTCGTCGGCATAAAGAAGAAGAGCTCATCAGATCTGTAGTTCTCGTATTCGGCCCTTAAGATTACCCCGTTGTGGTGATCTTAAGAAGAGCAATTATCTCGCTGTTGCCGAGATAAGCGCTACGGCTTCTTGATTCCTTCGCGAATCAACAAAGCTCAGCCTAATTTTTCAGCAATCAGATCTAATCGACGGTGGTCCACGGATATCAACGTCCCCGTCACAGGCCAAGATCCCACGCAAGCAGAAGACCGATAAACGATCTCTGCGTTTGTTTGATAAAGTTGTAAACTTTTTTTATTTTCATTGTGTAAGGAGATCTTATAAAAAGATCAACTTTTTATTTTATTCGAGTTTATTGTAACGACTAAAGTTGTAATAGATTTGATAGCAATGAAAACAGCAACTTTCGACGCAAACAAACTGGCGACCACAGTGGGAGCCAACAGCCTCGCTGCCGAGGCTGTCGTGACGCAACCGACGATCAAGATCCCCGTGGCTGAAGAGGTCGAGTACGAATTCGACCAGCAGAAATTTGAAGAGTACATCTCCTCCTCCTCCTCCTCCTCCTCCAGATTTGCTCCTCCTCATAAGCACAGGAAGATCTCCTCCTCCCAGAAGATCCGTCGGTCTCCAGATCTGAGGACCCAAGAAGTCGATCTCCACGTCGTCGCTGCTACAGTTGCACCTTGCAATGATCCCAGATCTGTAGATCTAAACTCCTTCGTGATCAAGGAGCCAACTGCTGAAGGTGCGCCAACTCTATCAAGGAGAGCACGTCAAAGGAAACGCCAACGCCTCGCGCACCAATTCGCCAAAGCTTTGGATCAGGTGGACGGACTCCGTTACCAAGCGGATTGGGAGTTCAGAAAGCGCCAAGTGACTAAGCTATCACCACAACAAACATCGGGACCCTCCTCCCAACCTCTAATTAACAAATGGGTTCAGCTCAAACGAACCCGTTCTACCCTCGAGGAGCGCGTCCAGAAGCGCCGTGCACTTATTCCGCACGCCCAGATCCTTGTACGAGAGGCACGAGAATTACAGCGGGAAGAGGTGATCAAGAAATCACCAAGATCTGAGCAGGTTTGGGTGTCGAAGGCCAAATCAGCGCCCCTACCCGATAAAAGACATCAATCGTGTCTCTCGGTCGATTCCAGATCCAAAGCTGGTTCCCAGCTTTCGTCAAATTCAGATCTCGCTCCTTTTAATCCCGCACCTTTGGTGAAGCTCCACAACAATATGGACATATCCAGAGGTAGGAAAGTGATAGCGGAACGCCTGGGTCTTTTGCACGAGGATCAAGGCAAAGCTCCAGTCAAAGAACGCTTGGGCATGATGAATGAACCCCGAGCAACTCATCGAGTTGGGGGTCGCACTCGCCCTTCCAACAAATCAGAGCCTTCCTATAATGGGAAAGCTCCTATAACTGACCGCCTCGGACTATGAGTCATTGTCCAAGAGCCCGTTGAGGTCTCACGCTCACGAAAGCGTGACTCAAAATGTGCGACTCCTGAGAGCACCGACAAGATGACGAATCCTCAGAAGGTAACATGTTCGTCAGACAACGATGTTTTACCTGAGGAGCCATGCCAACACACGGTAGGTTGCTCCGGCAATCATGCCGATGAGTTGTACTATCGGGCTGGGGGTACGAACAAGTCTCGGAGGAGAAGTACCCGAGAATCGGAGTCTCACTGCCCGTGCGCTAAGATTATCAGGGAAGTATTATCAGTGTGTAGCTACCCCAAGACCGCTCCGCAGAGGGTCTCGGTATTTGAGAGGATCTCCACAAAAGCATCAAAGCCCAAATCAAGGTGTTTTCGCAAAAGACGATCGGTTGTTCGAGATGACGAACTCCCAACGGTTACTATCAACATGGTCAATAAGGGGAAGTCTCCGATTAGTTCAAATAGCTCCAACCCTAATTTTTCTCCAGGAGGAGAAGTCAGTTCGGGAATAACCCAACGAATATCTCAGCTTCAGCTAGAAGCCGTTGGACATAATGATTACCAGGGAGTCCGTGAAGGAATCCATTCCGATGATGAACTCTCGGATTCTTATTCCGCAATCGCCTCTGACGATACAACATCTAGCATAGGACAAGCTCGGGAAGTGTTCATGATCAACACCGAGCAAATAGCCAAAATCATTAAGGATGCTCTAGCCAAGCAGAAAGAAGCATTCAAAATCGAAATGGAAATGGCTATGCAGGAGATGAGACAAATGCACGACCAACAAATCCAAGCTTTGTCGAATCAGCTAGGTGAGTCCAGCCGTCACAGCACTGCTAACCAAGCAGGTAGCGATTCAGATGTGGATGAACACAACGCTGGGGGTGGCCCCACTAAAAATAACGACACCGGGGGTGGACCCACCAATGATGATAACACTGGGGGTAGTCGCATTATTCCTCTCGAAAATTATCCAAAACAGGATATAGATGAGGACGAAAAGATGAAGGACCTCGAGTGCAAAATTAACGCCCTGATGTCTGCTCGAGAAGTGAAGAAGACCGGGATTTCGTATCCTTACCCAAGAGAATGGGAATCGATCCCGTATCCGGCGAAGTTCAACCTGATCAACTTCACGCCGTTCGACGGGAAGGGTTCCCCCACTCAGTATCTAATCTACTTCAAGTCCCACTTGGGCACGATCTCCGGCAATGAAGCCTTAATGGTTCGGTCATTCATCGGCACCCTTCGCGGGCCTACCTTCGATTGGTACCGCCGTCTCAAGCCCGGAAGCATCAACAGCTGGGAGGACCTGGAGAGCATATTCCTCGCTCATTTCTTCGATGATGACGTCAAAGTGTCGATCAGGACACTCTTCGATGAGAAACAAAAAGACGGAGAGTCGGTGGATACCTTCATCAAACGCTTTCGCAATCAGGCAATGAACTGTAAGGATCCCGTCACGGAGGAATTCATCTTGCAGACTTATCATAACAACTTGTCCATTAACATCTTAGACGTTATGGGAGTAGAGCCGCTCAATACCTGGAAGGAGTTGAAGGTGCGCGGAGAGCAGGCCGAACGCTTCCTCAGAAGGAAGAAGGTCGAAAGAAGCCAACCGATGGCTAACTCGCTGAATCCGAGTCTCGTTTCCCATGATGAAGGGAAAGCACCTACAACAGTTGTTGACATTAATCAGACGTCACAACAGCAGCCCGAAGATAGCAGAATAGTTAGGATCTGAGGCTCTAAAAAGAGTACTCATTCAAGGACGAAGACGTTCCAGCCATCTTCGAGACCCTTCTTAAAAACAACAAGATCAAGCTACCACCCATCACGAATCAGGAGGAAGCTGACAATACTGCAGATCTGAAGTACTACGCGTACCATAGGAGGATCCTTCATCCCACCAAGGTTTGCTTTACTTTAAAGAATAGCATCCAAACCTTGGTTGAAGTCGGCGTCATAACGCTAGGATAAGCCAAATGAGAATGGCAATACTCCGAAGAGTATAAGAGTATAAACTGCTTCTCAATACTCTGACAAGTATAAGAGTATAAACTGCTTCTCAATACTCCGACAAGTATAAGAGTATAAACTGCTTCTTACTACTCCGACAAGTATAAGAGTATAAACTGCTTCTCAATACTCCGACAAGTATAAGAGTATAAACTGCTTCTCAATACTCCGACAAGTATAAGAGTATAAACTGCTTCTCAATACTTCGACAAGTATAAGAGTATAAACTGCTTCTCAATCCTCCTACCGGTATAAGAGGTTAAACTACTTCCTGATACTCTAATTGGTATATGAGTCTAAACTGTTTCCTACTGTTGACGGGAAGTTCCTGGAGAATTTTTATATGTAATATTCTTAAGGATAACCCGATCATGTAACCGAATGCAATGATAAACCCAGTTTCGCGAAGAAGCTGGGGGTGGATGATTCATGTAACGGGAAGTTCCCGGAAGAATACTATATGTAATTTTCTTAGGGATAACCCGATCATTACAAACAAAGTGATAAATACTAAACCCCCACTATGATTTCCGAACACTCTTTTGCTGAGACGAGATTCGATCACTTCGTTGGATCAATCTTTCCTCACAAAATTCCCATTGGTGTTTGAAAACTCACAGTCTTCCACCACAAAATCCCCCACCGATAAGACTAATTGACGTGGTACCACCAAAATTTCTTCGGTTGAATCCACTCAAACACTCGTTACGTCTGTGCACTCAACACTCCCATTGTTAGAGTCTGGACATAATACTTAGTATTTATTATCCTGATCATTGACAATCGTTAAACCCCTCCGCGTTAAGTATTTATTACTTAACACCAGGAACCCCCTCTGAGTGACTTGTACAAGTCAACACTCCCACCTCCCACTTCCACTGCTTCCTTGGTCAAACCTGTAAAAGTTAGGGCCACAACCAGATTCTCCTCTCGATTCCTTTCATGAACGAGAGGTCCACTTTCAACGAGCAATCAAACCTATAAAAGTTAGAATTGTCTCCAACTTCACTTAGTCAAACCTGCAGATAGTTAGGACTAAGATTGAGTTATCCCTTTCGATAAACGAAAAACTTCCATCTTTTCCTTTTTCAGCCAAACCTATAAAAGTTAGGGTCAAAATTGGAATTTCCCCTCAATAAACGAGGAACTCTTTTCTTGGATCAAGCAACCAATCCTATAAAAGTTAGGGTTACTTGAATCTTTCTGATTCTCGGAGTGGAGATCCTACTTCTAGTCTCATCTTTCTGGATTCTGGGGGTGGAGATGTCACTTCGAGTTTCCTTTCCAACTGAAGATAGAATATAAAATTTTTCCTCTTCGGTGCCGGGAGATAGAATATAAAATTCTTCCTCTTCCCTTCTTGGGTTTGTCTTTACCCTAAGAAAAGACATAATTCTCAACTTCAAATTCGTACATTCCATGCACGGGGAACTTTATCTCGACTCCTAAATAGAGATAAGCCTACGTCTAACACACGTTGCCGGTTTAGTCTTTCACCGATTGAAGAAGACACCAGAAATCCAGTCTGAGGATTTTTATCCCGAATCCTAAGTAGGGATAAGTCAGCGCCTAACACGCATTGCCGGTTAGTCCTTAACCGTAAAAAGGATAAAAGCCCACATATTTAATATTGTGGCGGGTTGTTATTCATAACGCTAAAATCCGCGTCTTACACGTGTGGGGAATTTTATCCTGAATCCTAAGAAGGGGTAAGTCAACGCCTAATACGCGTTGCCGGTTAGTCCTTAACCGTAAAAAGGATAAAAGCCCACATATTCAATATTGTGGCAGGTTGTTATTCATAACGCCAAAATCCGTGCTTCACATGCACGGGGAATTTTATCCTGAATCCTAAGCAGGGATAAGCCAACGCCTAACACGCGTTGCCGGTTTAGTCTTTTACCGATTGAAAAAAGACACCAGAATACGAGTCTGACACGTTGCCGAGTAGCCTATTCCCGTAACAATGGCGAAGTCTACGTATTCGAAGTCGTAGCATCAAGTCTAAGGGAGTTCATTCCTTTAGCACAACGTCACATGCGGAACGGGCTTAAAACAATCAGCATGTAAGCCCGATTCAAACGATAATCGGTAAGAGCACGTCAAATCCATTGAGGGCTGAGGATTTGCCAAAAATTCTAAGTCAACGTCTGATACACGTCGCTGTTTAGTCTTTTCATAGGAGAAAGACGAAGTCTACGTATTCAATATCGTAGCACTAAAAGGGTTAACTCTTTTAGCTTAACGTCACATGCGGAACGGACTTAAACAATCCGCATGCTAGCCCGACTCAAACGGTAGTCGGTAAAGGCCCATCAAACCCGTTGATGGCTGAGGATTTGCCAAAAATTCTATAAATGCGAGTTATTGACGCATCAGCTCTGTTAGTTGGTCTCGTGACTCGATTATCCAACAACATTAAGATAAGATCCACACATGCAGATGAATCAGCTTTAACAGTTGGTCCTGCAGCCCCAACACTTGGGGCTCTAATACCTTAAGAGCTTAAACTATGTATACTCCAGTAAACGTACGAGTATAAACTGTGTCAACGTATGACAATTTAAACCCTAAGGTTAACACCGGTCAACGCGTAACCCTAGGTCAACGCCAGTCAACGCATTACGACAAAAGTCAACGCGAGTCAATATATCATGACGAAGATAGTCTGTTCAAAGTCAACTCAACGATACGAGCCAAAATCAACTCACCAGTTTTGATACAAGATTTCGACGATGGCCAGACGATAAACGCAGGGCCGGGAGAACTTCGGCTATTCGTCAATAGATCAAAAATTGAAGGAGTCAAGAATCAAAGCTAATTACAGGTTCTTTTACACCGACTGAAGGTTGGACCGATTATATCCAAAGTATTTCAGGCTCGTCTATAAAAGAAACGAGACTGAAATACTTTGGAGAGGGTATCTGTAGGCGTCAAAAATTACCTATAGGTCCCCGCACACGGCTCGAGACAGAGAAAAGATGATGAATGTTACTATCCGAGTCACAAGAGATCATTTGATGATGACAAATGCATGAAGTGAGTCGACGGACCATGCGAAACGACGGAACTTCAGAATAACAAAGACACAAACTGATCGGGAACCTTATGTCGTTCACAAACGGTGAAATATCCTTCGTGTCTCATTTATTCCAAAGATGATCTAATCATTAGAACTTATAGAACTCCTCGTCGGCTTTCCAACGCACTTTGAATCACTCAAATCCGAGTTCGGATGAAGAAGTTAAGGTGGAAACGGACGAATATACAAAAAGCAGCGTCTCAGCTTGAGTTGAGACACCCCGAGGTGTCTCTGCCCAAACGAGACACCCCAAGGTGTCTCGGCCAAGGCCGAGACACCCCAAGGTGTCTCGGCCCAAGCCGAGACACCCAAGGGTGTCTCGGCCTCGCTGAGACGCCCAAGGGTGTCTCCAGGCCTAAAATTGGACCGTTGTACTGTTTCAACCACCGGATCTCCTAGAAGCCTATAAATACAGCCCCTGGAGCCTTATTTTTTCAGGGCTGGAATTTTGGAGATTAGGCGAAGCCCTGCCGGATTGAAGATCAAAAGTGTACGAATTTCAGAGAGGAGTAGAGATCTGATCGGGTTCGTCGGCATAAAGAAGAAGAGCTCGTCAGATCTTCTTCTGAAACTTTTGAGAGAGCCGAAACTCTGCCGGATTGTCACCTCAACT
>NW_017973147.1:0-1829 GCF_001876935.1 Asparagus officinalis | reverse complement strand
AATAACTGTTTGGACAGACCAGTTTTGTACTAGTGAAAGTCTTGGAAATAATAAATGGAGCGCGATGATTGGTGAAGGCTAGGGCTGGACCATGCTAAGTTCTTAGGGGTGGCCAAGAGATATATTACTTTTTTTTGCATGTCCCTAAGTTTGCCTTTTGCCTTTATCTATTATCTGTTGGAGATGTGATGCATATCTTAAGAATCTTAAATAATTGCATTAATTGATACACTTGTAAGTATTATACGCAACATTGAATCATAGTTCCGCCAGGTAATTAACACTAAATTTTGATATATGTTTAGCGCCAATTCAAGTGATTATGATTGAATAGAGAGTTCAACTCTGGAGTTTATGGTCTGGTTTGATGTTCTAAGCAAATTTCGGTGAAACATGAATTTGGGTGTAGCAACGGATCTATGTTCTGGCTTAAGATGCAACTGTTGGAGATGTAATTTAAAACTTGCTTTTAAAATGGGAAAGTTTAGTCTCACATTGGATAGGAAATAGGAAGGAATGTTGTTTTCTCTCCTATGCTTAGAAACAAATATGGGTTATGCTCCACACCACACATACACGCGCGCCTCCCGACCCCGGCCCGGTACGGTTCGGGACGCGCTCACGACCTGCGGACACGAATGCAGCCTGATTGATGGGTCTCTAACCTGCTACATTTTGGACTTCTTTTTTTGCAACTGGAACAATTAAAACGTGATAAACATGGAGCAAATAGGAGTTTGCAACTGGAACATTTAAAACGTGATAAACATAGAGCGGATCTTCACGAGAATTGATCAGGTAAACGGCTAAAATTATGGATCTAAACGGCTGCTTTTAACCTCTATAAAAACCAATACATGCGAGGGGTAGAGGTACAGATTAACAACATAGCTTCTCTCTTTCTTTTCTCTTCAAAAATTTCTTCTTGTTGTTGTTCTTGGCTGGTCCTCTAAAAGTCTACGAAGAATTCGCAAAGCCTTCTTGAAGCTCGTGCTGACGAGAATGAGGTTGCCTGATCGAGGGTCGTAGTATCTCCAAAATTCATTGCCGTGTAGCCATGTACGAGAGGGGACAATTAGATTCTCTCAGGACAGTGTCTAGCACGCTTCGATTATCAGGCTATGTTCTTTTCCGATTTCTATTAACTATTAAATTGCATTTCATGATAATTAGTGTCTAAACAGTAAATATCCCTAACAGCAACTGCACTATGAGAATTTCATAATTACATTCTCAAGTCTTCTTAAATTTCGATATGCATCTCCTTTTTTTTTTTAATTTGCACCCAATAGCCCAATACTTGCTTATGTAACCAACAGACAGTAGCTCACTTGAGCCAATTTAATTTAAATATAGCTCATTCTGTTTGAGTTTAGCACATAATTATATAATCTATAATTATATTTTTATTTCTAACTAAATAGATACTTATAATTGTATGCTCTCATAAGAATTTTTCCATATATCTGTAAATGTTTAGATTGGTCTTTTATTTTATGAATGAAAACTTAGTAGGAGAACTCATATCAAAAGAGAGAGAGAGAGAGAGAGAGAGAGAGAGAGAGAGAGAGAGAGAGAGAGACTCTCAAAAGGCATCATGATTTTATTCGTGTTTGTTCGGTAGCGTAGATAATGAAAAGAACCAAATGAGAGAAGGGGAAGAAAAACAGGTAAGGTAATTTGTTGATGCTCTGAAAATGGAATCCACAACTTTAGTTTGTATGCAATCATTCCTTTCTCTTTGCAATCCTCGGTCAGCTATAATATTCTTTGTGTGAGCGAGGAAAATTCAAACGAGTGATAATACTTTGCCGTGTGCAATGCGCGTT
>NW_017973146.1:19804-36494 GCF_001876935.1 Asparagus officinalis | reverse complement strand
ATCCAACCATATAACGGATTCGAACTCAGACACCAAAGCCGATTTACTGCCTAATCGGGATCCAGACTTGGCATGAGCCGAGCCACCCTGAGGTGGCCGCCCAGATCTCTGCCAAATGCACAGATCTGGTTGCCTATAAATAGGCGGGGTCATTCATCATTTTAGGGGACTTTTTGGAAGAACTTTTGGAGAGCCGAAACTCTGCCGGATTGAGACCTCATCTTGGAGTTTTTGAAGGCTGCGGGTGCTCGCCGAGAATCAGATCCGAACGTCCAAGTCTTCAAGCCTTCAAAAACTCCAAGATGAGGTCTCAATCCGGCAGAGTTTCGGCTCTCCAAAAGTTCTTTCAAAAGTCCCCTAAAATGATAAATGACCCCGCCTATTTATAGGCAACCAGATCTGTGCATTTGGCACAGATCTGGGCGGCCCACTCCGGGCTTTGCGTCCGTCGTTCGGTTGTTTCGGTTCTTGTATCAGCTTCGTCTGTGATTCGGTTATGCGGTTGATTGGTCTGAAATCGATTCGTTGACTTGATTCCTGATTTGGAAGTCTGGATTCCGATTAGGCAGTAAATCGGCTTTGGTGTCTGAGTTCGAATCCGTTATATGGTTGGATGACTCGTTGACTCTCTGGACCGTTGATTTGATTCCGCACGCGAGTGGATTCATTCCGTCGTTCACGTGCGGTTCGTCAGCTTCGTAGCCTTGTTAATCCGCTTCGTTGCGCGTCACTTGGCTTCGGTGTTGTGGACTGACGTTCGTGCTTAGATACGTCGCCTGATGGTTCATTAGTTCGTGTTGAACCGTGTCAATGGACCTATAAGCAATTTTATATGCCTACAAATCTCAATTGTAGGCTGGTTGGAACTCGACCATTAATTCTAAACTAATGGACTGCAAATCTAAATGGAGGGAAGCTTGTATATGTGAGGGGATTTTTTGGAAACAAAAAGCTTGGATCAAGTGGCTTAATGAAGGAGATGCTAACACTTGGTTCTTTCATGGCATTATGAAAAGTAAATCGGTCCAGTATAAAATTGACTCTATACAAGGACCCAATGATGAAATTCTAGCTGGTCCATCTGCCATCCATGATGCGGCTATCAGCTACTTTTCTCAGCTCCTAAGCTCTGAACGTCATGACCTCTAGGAAGACTTCCTCAACTTGATCCCATCAAGAGTCAATGATGATACTAATATCATGCTCCTGAGGCCTTTCACAACGCAGGAGTTCTTCGACGCTGCTTCTTCTATCCCAATAGATTGTGCTGCAGGTATGGATGGTTTCTCCTCCTCATTCTTCACTTCAATGTGGGATCTTGTTGCTCAGTCTTTCCTTGATGTGGCAAATGAGTTTCTTCAGGTCAAACAGCTCCCTGATGCTATTATGCACACCATATTGGTTCTCATCCCCAAAGAAAATCCCCCAAGAAGTCTTCATGACTTTAGACCTATAAGTCAGTGCACTACAATATACAAATTTTTTTCCAAAGGTCTCTGTGTTAGATTAACTTCCATTCTCCCTTCTCTGATTTCTCCTAATCAAGAAAAACATTTGTGAAAGGAAGATCTATTGCTGATAACATTGCCTTAGCCTAGGAAATATGCAGGGAGCTTGATAAAAAGGCCAAGCATCCTAATAATATTCTCAACTTGGACATGCAAAAGACCTATGATAGGCTCGAATGGGACTTCTTGTGGGCTGTCCTACATAAATTTGGTTTCTCTCAAGAATGGATTATGGTGCTTAAAGCCTGTATATGTAGCTGCAATTTCTCGATTGTCTTTCATGGGGTATATAAAGGATATTTCAAGAGCTCAAGGGGCCTTAGACAAGGTGACCCATTGTCACCTAGCTTGTTTATCATTGCTGAAGAGACTCTCTCTTTGGGGTTTGCAAATTGGCTCTCCTACGAGGCTTCTTACTCCACCACCGTGGCTAATTGCCCCTCTCGTCTTCTATTTGCAAATGATATTATTATCTTCACCAACTCTACCAGAAGATCGCTCACCCAGGTCTTGGCAATTCTGAACACTTATCAACAATGCTCTGGCCAGCAGCTCAACAAATCTAAAAGCCAATTTTATATGCCCTCAAAAGCCTCCTGGCCTAGGATTAAGGTGGTGGAAAAAACCTTGATATTCTCAAAAGGTAAATTCCCTATGAATTACTTAGGGGTTCCCTATTGGCTCAGTACATAAAAAAATTGTCTTCTATCAATCACCCATTGACAGAATCAAAGAGAGGTTGCAAGGGCGGTATTATAAATTGCTAAGTGTTGCGGGAAGGCTAATTCTTGTTAAGCATGTCCTGAACAGCATGCTTATACACTTACTCTCTACTATATCTATCCCTAAGGTAGTTTTTTATTTGATTGAAGCGTTATTTGCAAACTTCTTTTGGCAGTTCTTTGAGTTTGGCAAGAAAAGGCATTGGCTATAATGGCACAAGTTATGTTTGTTCGCGGGGAAAATAGCATTCTTCTTCATTGATGATTCCATTGTACACTCTTGTAATAGTTTATCGATTACAAAGATCCGGTCTTTTTATAAGTTCCGGTTACAACAAAAATCAAATAAAAAAAAATAAAAATTACAACTTTGTTTCCTTGTTTGTCGAACAAATCACGAGCTCCTGTTTTGCGGTCGCTCGCTTGCGTAGGTTGTTTGCCTGCGCCGGGGTTTATCCGTGGACCACCGCTAGATTTAGATCCGGTCGGATCTACGCAGCATAACGGGTATTATTTCACCAAGAAAATAATAGCCGGAGGGATTGTTTCACCAAGGAAACAATCGCTCGAATCTCGGGATCAAAGGCCAAGCTTTGATCCGGAGTATAGCAACGTAGATCTGAGATCCGGTCCTCTCGAACACCGAGCCACCTATGGGTGGCTCGGCTTTGGCCGAGCCCCCTTAGGCGTGGTTTTCCGTCGTCTTCCGTTTTTGGTTCTGTCTGTGATCCGGTTCTGTGGTTGATTTATCCGGACTTGACTCGTTGACCTGATCTGTCAGTAAATCCGGATCCTGATTAGGCAGTAAATCCGATTCTGAGTTCGAGTCCGAAACTGATCTTGATTCGATCGTGATTCGTCTGAGTCCCCCTTTGGTTGGATGACTCGTTGACTCTTCGAACACTTGGCTTGATTCCACACGCGAGTGAATCTATTCCGTTGTTCGCGTGCGATTTGTTGACCTCGTCGCCTCGTTGGTTCGTCGGTTTGTGCCGAGCTACGCCAAGGGACCTATAAGCAATTTTATATGCCTACAGATACCCCCTCCAAAGTATTTCAGCCTCGTTCTTTTATAGAAGAGTCTGGAATACTTTGGATATGATTGTCCTAACCTTCAGTCGGTGTAATGGGACTTTGGAATGGCTTCTGTTCTTGATTCCTTCAATCCTCCAGGCCATTCGGTGCTTTGTCGAATGTCTGTGAGAGTTCCGGTGCTGCATTTATTGTCTGACCGTTGTCGGAATTTTAAACTTGAAGTCGATTCCTGATTTTCTAACTTTTTAGCTCGAGTTGGTTATTTCAACATAGAACTGATCATCGGTCGTCGGTGTTGAATCATCATTTACAACGTGTTGTTCGGTGTCTGAGCTTCATTGTGACACGTTGTCCGGCATCCAGGCTTCATCGTGACACAATTTATACTCGTACGTCTGCTAGAGTATACACAGTTTAAGCTCTTAAGGTATTGGAGCGTGGCAGATACTTGAGTCACGAGACCAATCCAAAGAATTGATGCATCAATGACTCGTATTTATAGAATTTTTTTTTTGGCAAATTCTCAGCCATCAACGGGTTTGATAAGCCTTTACCGACTACCATTTGAGTCGGGCTAGCATGCGGATTTGTTTAAGTCCGTTCCGCATGTGACGTTGTGCTAAAGGAATGAACTCCCTTAGACTTTATGCTATGATGTTGAATACATAGGCTTCGCCATTGTTACGGGAATAGGCTACCCGGCGACACGTGTTAGGTGTTGACTTTAGGATTTTTGGCTAACCCCCAGCCTTCAACGGATTTGATTAGCCTTTACCGACTACCGTTTGAGTCGGGCTAGCATGCGGATTGTCTAAATCCGTTCGCATGTAACGTTGCGCTCAGAGATTGAATCCTCTGAGACTTGTTGCTATGACTTTGAATACATAGGCTTCGCCATTGTTACGGGAATAGGCTACCCGGCAACGTGTATTAGATGCTGACTTATCCTTACTTAGGATTCAGGATAAAATACCCCAGAATCGAACTCTGGTGTCTTTTTTCTTCGGAGAAAGACTAAACCGGCGACGCGTGTTAGACGTCGGCATATCCTTTCTTAGGATTCAGGATGAAATTCCCCATGCGTGTAAGGCATGGATTTTGGTGTTATTAATAACAACCTGCCACAATGTTGAATATGTGAACGGGTGTTCTTTTTAACGGTTAAGAACTAACCGGCAGCGCGGGTTAAGCGCAGACTTATCCTTGCTTAGGTTTCAGGATAGAATACCCCAGAATCGAACCCTGGTGTCTTTTTCAATCGGCAAAAGACTAAACCGGCGACGCGTGTTAGGCGTCGGCATATCCTTTCTTAGGATTCAGGATGAAATTCCCCATGCGTGTAAGGCATGGATTTTGGTGTTATTAATAACAACCTGCCACAATGTTGAATATGTGAACGGGTGTTCTTTTTAAACGGTTAAGAACTAACCGGCAGCGCGTGTCAGGCGCAGACTTATCCTTGCTTAGGTTTCAGGATAGAATACCCCAGAATCGAACTCTGGTGTCTTTTTCTACGGAGAAAGACTAAACCGGCAGCGCGTGTTAGGCGCAGACTTATCCCTGCTTAGGATTCGGGATAAACTTCCTAGGATGAATCCTGAATTCTTCGAAAAGGATTGGTATGGGGAAGGAAGAATTTTATATTCTATTCCCCGAACAAAGAAGGAAAGGAGACTCGAGGTGGGATCTCCACCCCCAGAATCCGGAAAGGTGAAACTAAGAGTGGGATCTCCACTCCGAGAATCAAAAAGATTCGGATAACCCTAACTGTCGGAAGGTTTGATTATCGAACTAAAGATGAATTTCTCGTTTATCGAGAATGAATCGTGGTTTTGGTCCTAACTGTAGGAAGGTTTGACCAAGTGGGAGGTTTGAGGTGACCCTAACTGTAGGAAGGTTTGATCACTCGATTTGAAAGTGGACCTCTCGTTCATTGGAGGAATCGAGAGGGGTTTTTGGTTTTGGTCCTAACTGTAGAAAGGTTTGACCGAATGGAAGGTTTAAGACGATCCTAACTGTAGGAAGGTTTGATCGCTTGATTTGTGGACCTCTCGTTCATTGGGAGAATCGAGAGGGGATTTTGACTGTGGTCCTAACTGTAAGAAGGTTTGACCAATCAGGAACTTTACGTCCAGACTCTAACAGAGAGAGTGTTGAGTGCACAGACACAGTGAGAACTTGAATGGGAGTCCTTATTCATTACATTGCTGTGGTTTTGGGAACTTCCCGTTACATAAATCGTCCACCCCCAGTTTCCTCTGCGGAACTGGTTCGGACATTATTATCAGTTAACTAACCGGGTTATCCTTAAGAATATTAGCTTAATATTCTCCAGGAACTTCCCGTCAAAAGTGGGGAAACAGTTTAGACTCATATACCTATTGGAGTATCAGGGAGTAGTTTAACCTCTTATACCGGTCGGAGGATTGAGAAACAGTTTATACTCGTATACTCTTTGGAGTGTCAGGAAGCAGTTTATACTCTTATACCGGTCGGAGTTTTGCCGTTTTTATTTGGCTTACCTTAGCGTTATAACGCCGGCTTCGACCAAGGTCTGAATGCTATTCCTGAGAGCAAAGCAATCCTTGGTGGGATGAACAACCCTTCTGTGGTATGCACAGTACTTTGGGTCCGTAGTGTTATCAGCTTCCTCCTGATTCGTGATAGGTGGTAGCTTGATCTTGTTGCCTTCGAGGAGCGATTCGAAGATGGTTGGAACGTCTTCGTCCTTGAAGGAATACTCTCTCTGGAGTCTCGGACCCGAAGTCTTCTGCTGCCTTCGGGATTGCTGTTGTGACGCTTGATTAGCACCACCAGCAGCTGCAGGTGCTTTGCCCTTACCACGGGAAGCGAAGTTTGAGTCCAGCAGATTAACCGTCGGTTGGTTCCTTTCGGCCTTCTTCCTTTTAAGGAAGCGTTCGGCTTGTTCACCGCGCACCTTCAGATCCTTCCAAGTGTCAGACGGTGCTGTCCCCATTGCCTCCAATACGTCCAATGCGAGGTTGTTGTGGCAAGTCTGGAGAATGAATTCCTCGGTGATCGGGTCCCGGCAATTCATCGCCTTGTTCCGGAACCTTTTGACGAAGGTGTCGACTAACTCCCCGTCTTTTTGTTTCTCGTCGAGCAACGATCCGATAGAGATCTCGGTGTCGTCGTCGAAGAAATTTGCAAGGAACTTCGTCTCCATGTCATCCCAGCTGTTCACGCTTCCTGGCTTGAGGCGACGATACCAATCGAAGGCAGCTCCGCGAAGAGTGCCGACGAATGACCGCACCATCAGAGGCTCGTTCCCAGAGATAGCACCCAGGTGCGATTTGAAATAAATCAAATGCTGGGTGGGGGAACCCCTTCCATCGAACGGCGTGAAGTTGATTAGACTAAACTTCGCCGGATAGGGGATTGATTCCCATTCCCTCGGGTATGGACAAGGAATGCCCGTTTTCTTTACCTCTTGAGCAGACAGCAACGTATTGATTTTACTCTCGAGGCTTTTGATCTTCAAGTCTTCACTTGTATCCCCGTTGGCATCCTCACTACCACCCCCTGCATTGATGGGAGGGTTATTGGCATTGTGAGCTTCATCCCCATCCGCGTGCTCCTTTTCCTGAGCAACCTGGTTACGGTGGCTTGGTTCACCTTGTTGGTTCCTGAATGCTTGGATTTGCTGTTCATGCATCTCTCTCATCTGCTGCATGGCCGTCTCCATCTCGAATTTAAAACTTTCTTTCTGCTTAGCCAAAGCGTCTTCAAGCATTTTGGCCATTTCTTCCGCGCCTATCATGAATGACTCGCGGGGTTGTCCTTCGCTGGACACTGTATTGTCCGATGCGACAGCAGAGCAGGAATCCGATTCTTCATCTTCCGAAGGCAATCTTATCCGAACCCTACCATAAGTTCCTCGTGCGATGGCTCCGGACTGCAGACGGGTTACACGCCGGGACGCTTCCAGAAACGATTTGAGATCAATCTGTGTCGATGTCTCTTTGCTGGTCATGTTGGCGGTGACCTTCGGAAATTCTCCATCCTTAACCACTGTTCTTCTTTGCCGGAAGCGCCTATGCCTTGGTTTTGGCGTTTCGGTGCCGAGCCTTTCGAACACTGAAATTCTCTCGGGGACTCCCTTGATGCAGTTGCATTGAGACAGTACTACCCGAATGAGCTTGGCACATGGGCACTGAGTTTCGAGCCCTTGAGGGCTTCTTTTTCTTGTTTTGTTCGTACCCCCAGCACGATAGTACAACTCGTCCATTTGATCGGAGTAACCTATCGCGTGTTGGCATGATTTCCCAGGTATAACGTTATCATCCTCGGATGACAACGTTTCCTTCTGAGAGCAAACTGCCTTATTTGGACTTCCGAGAGTCACTCGCCTCGAAACACGCCTTTGTAGACATGAATTCTCAGCGGGCTCCCGAACTTCGATGCGCAAGGTAGTGCGCTTGGGTGCCGTAAACTCTTTGTCATGTTGAGGGTTGTGTCGACCCCCAGCATGTTGATTAGTTCGGAGCCTCTTCATCGGGCCCGAGCGTTCATGGACTTCGTTGCGCTCGTCGGGAATTGGACCGAGGCGCTCCAAGATTGACCTCCTTCCTCGGGATGGTTCGGGAGGTTGAACTCGTTTTGAAGGCTGTAAAGGTCGATCCTCGGCCTGACTCACCACTTTGGACTTTGGCCTCCATATTTTGTGAGTTAGTGGTGATTTCTTGGCTACTCCATTCTGCCACCTTCTACGGGCTTCTTGAACTTGAGCTCGTGCTTGTGCTGAGAGTGCGCGGCGCTTCTGAATGCGATCCTCCAGCGTTGAACGGTTCCGTTTGACACGGATCCATTCGTTCGTTGGTGGCTTGGAGGAGTTGCCATTCATTGGTTGTTGAGGTCGTTCGCCTCTTCTGTTCTTCAGATCCGTGTTGTAACGGATCCCGTCCACAGATTCCATTGCCTTTGCGATTTGTTTCGCAAGGCGCTGACGTTGCCTTTGGCGGGCTCTCTTTGAGAGAGTCACTACGCCCTCGGCAACGGAAGATTCGGCCAGAGCAGATCTGACCTGGTTGGAAGGAGAGATCTCACCCGATGCAGCTTCGGCATCAAACGGGGCGAGATCTTCGTTGGCAGCTTCAACTTCTTCGTACCAACGAAGTTTTCTCTTGGAAGAGAGCTTTGGAGACTTGGACTTGCGAGGGGAGGTGGATTCGGACGAGGATGACAGATACTCCTCGAACTTTTGTTGGTCGAATTCGTACTCGACCTCCTCCTCGACCGGGATCGGGATCCGCGGCTGCGACGCGACAGCTTCGGCAGTAAAGCTGTTGGCTCCCACTGTGGTCGCCAGATTGTTCGCGGGAAAAATCGTAGCTTTCTTCATTGTTGATATCATTGCTATCTCAGTTAACAACTTTATGCGTTACAAAGATCCGGTCTTTTTATAAGATCCGGTTACAATGAAAAATCAAAGAAAACAAAGTAAAGATTACAATTTTCCTTATTTGTCGAACTAATCGCGAGCTCCTGTTTTGCGGTCGCTCGCTTTGGTGGGTTCTTTGCCTGCGCCGGGGTTATTTGCCGTGGACCACCGCGTGATCTCGATCCGGTCGGATCTACACGATATGACGGGTAATATTCCACCAAGGGAATAATAGCCGGGAGGGATTGTTTCACCAAGGAAACAACCGCTCGAATCTCGGGATCTAAGAACCAAGCTTAGATCCGGAGTGTGATCGTGTAGATCTCAAATCCAATCCTCTCGAACTCCTGCCTTATTTGGCGTTGGTGATCGCCGAGCACCGGATCTGAAAGTCCAAGTCTCCAAGCCTTCAAAGTTGTGATCTTTTTTAGATCTGAGTCTTCAATCCAGCAGGGCTTCGCCTCTCTCCAAAATTTCCAACCTCTGAAACAAATGAGCACAAGGCCTATTT
Source organism: Asparagus officinalis (assembly GCF_001876935.1). Classification (NCBI taxonomy): domain Eukaryota; kingdom Viridiplantae; phylum Streptophyta; class Magnoliopsida; order Asparagales; family Asparagaceae; genus Asparagus; species Asparagus officinalis. Next base: position 27,317 of record NW_017973146.1, on the reverse strand, counting down.
ATAGGCACTCAGAACTGTGCATTTGCACAGTTCTGAGCCTAGCCACCCATGGGTGGCTCGGCCTTGGCCGAGCCACCTCAGGGTGGCTCGGCCTTGGCCGAGCCACCCTGGGGTGGCTCGGCTTTGGCCGAGCCACCTCAGGGTGGCTCGGCCTTGGCCGAGCCACCCTGGGGTGGCTCGGCCACCGAGCCACCTCAGGGTGGCTCGGCTTGGGCCGAGCCACCCTGGGGTGGTTCGGTTTCGGCCGAGTCCCCGGGTGTTTGTCCGTTTCGTCCTTTGTTTCCGGTTCTGGTTCTCTTGTGTGGTTGATTGACTTGGCAACGACTTGTTGACTTGATTCCAGATATGGCAGTGAGTCGGGTTCCTGATATGGCAGTAAACCAACTTCTGAATTTGAGTCCGGAATTGATGTTGATTTGATCGTGATTCATCCGAGTTCGCTCTTGTTTAGATGACTCGGTGATTCACCTAAACATTGGTTTGATTCCGCGTGCGAGTGGATGCATGGTGGCTCGGCCAAGGCCGAGCCACCCATGGGTGGCTAGGCTCAGAACTGTGCGCGGGCACAGTTCTGAGTGCCTATAAATAGGCCTTGTGCTCATTTGTTTCAGAGGTTGGAAATTTTGGAGAGAGGCGAAGCCCTGCTGGATTGAAGACTCAGATTTAAAAAAAAGATCACAACTTGGAAGGCTTGGAGATTTGGACTTTCAGATCCAGTGCTCGGCGATTTGTTTCAGAGGTTGGAAATTTTGGAGAGAGGCGAAGCCCTGCTGGATTGAAGACTCAGATCTAAAAAAGATCACAACTTTGAAGGCTTGGAGACTTGGACTTTCAGATCCGGTGCTCGGCGATCACCAACGCCAAATAAGGCAGGAGTTCGAGAGGATTGGATTTGAGATCTACACGATCACACTCCGGATCTAAGCTTGGTTCTTAGATCCCGAGATTCGAGCGGTTGTTTCCTTGGTGAAACAATCCCTCCCGGCTATTATTCCCTTGGTGGAATATTACCCGTCATATCGTGTAGATCCGACCGGATCGAGATCACGCGGTGGTCCACGGCAAATAACCCCGGCGCAGGCAAAGAACCCACCAAAGCGAGCGACCGCAAAACAGGAGCTCGCGATTAGTTCGACAAATAAGGAAAATTGTAATCTTTACTTTGTTTTCTTTGATTTTTCATTGTAACCGGATCTTATAAAAAGACCGGATCTTTGTAACGCATAAAGTTGTTAACTGAGATAGCAATGATATCAACAATGAAGAAAGCTACGATTTTTCCCGCGAACAGACCTCTCGTTCATTTGAGGAATCGAGAGGGGATTTTGATTTTGGCCCTAACTGTCGGAAGGTTTGACCGAATGGGAGGTTTGGGACGATCCTAACTGTAGGAAGGTTTGATCGCTTCATTTGTGGGCCTCTCGTTCATTGAAGGAATCGAGAGGGGACTTTGGTTTTGGCCCTAACTGTCGGAAGGTTTGACCAAGCGGGAGCTTGAGATGACCCTAACTGTAGGAAGGTTTGATCACTCGATTTGACAATGGACCTCTCGTTCATTGGAGGAATCGAGAGGGGATTTTGATTGCGGTCCTAACTGTAGGAAGGTTTGACCAAATAAATGGCGGGTTTAGTGTTTATTACTTTATTTGTAATGATCGGGTTATCCCTAAGAAAATTACATTTAATATTCTTCCGGGAACTACCCGTTACATGAATTATCCACCCCCAGCTTTTCTTGCGAAACTGGGCTTATCATCGTATCGGTTGCATGATCGGGTTATCCCTAAGAATACCACGCATGACACTCTCCAGGAACTTCCCGTGGAATAAAGGAAATAGTTTAGACTCATATACCTATTGGAGTATCAGGGAGCAGTTTAACCTCTTATACCGGTCGGAGGATTAAGAAGCAGTTTATACTCTTATACTTGTCGGAGTATTAAGAAGCAGTTTATACTCTTATACTTTTCGGAGTGTGCAGGGAGCAGTTTAACCTCATGCACCTGTTGGAGGATTGAGAAGCAGTTTATACTCATATACTCTTCGGAGTGTTAAGAAGCAGTTTATACTCTTATACTCTTCGGAGTGTACAGGGAGCAGTTTAACCTCATGCACCTGTTAGAGGATTAAGATTCGACTTAATTGAACGATATAACGCCGGCTTCAACCAAGGTTTGGATGCTATTCTTGAGAGCAAAGCAATCCTTGGTGGGATGAACGACCCTCCTGTGGTATGCACAGTACTTTGGATCCGTCGTGTTGTCAGCTTCCTCCTGATTTGTGATAGGTGGTAGCTTGATCTTATTGCTTCCAAGGAGGGATTCGAAGATGGCTGGAACGTCTTCGTCCTTGAAGGAATACTCTTTTTTGAGTCTCGGGTCCGAAGTCTTTTGCTGCCTTCGGGATTGCTGTTTTGACGTTTGATTAGCGCCACCAGTAGCTGCAGGTGCATTGCCCTTACCACGAGAGGCGAAGTTCGAGTTCAGCGGATTAGCCGTCGGTCGGTTCCTCTCGGCCTTCTTCCTTCGGAGGAAGCGCTCGGCTTGTTCACCGCGCATCTTCAAGTCTTTCCAAGTGTCAGACGGTGCTGTTCCCATTGCCTCTAATACGTCCAAAGCGAGGTTGTTGTGGCAAGTCTGGAGAATGAACTCCTCAGTGATCGGGTCCCGACAGTTCATCGCCTTGTTCCGGAACCTCTTGACAAAGGTGTCGACCAATTCCCCGTCCTTTTGTTTCTCATCGAGCAACGATCCGATAGATATCTCGGTGTCGTCATCGAAGAAATTAGTGAGGAACATGGTCTCCATATCGTCCCAGCTGTTCACGCTACCTGGCTTGAGACGACGATACCAATCGAAGGCGGCTCCGCGAAGAGTGCCGACGAATGACCGCACCATCAGAGGCTCATTACCAGAAATAACCCCCAGATGTGATTTGAAGTAAATCAAATGTTGGGTGGGTGAACCCATCCCATTAAACGGCGTGAAGTTAATTAGATTAAACTTCGCCGGATATGGGATCGATTCTCATTCTCTTGGGTATGGACAGGGAATGCCCGTTTTCTTCACCTCTTGAGCGGAAATCAACGTATTGATTTTACTCTCGAGATTTTTAATCTTCAAGTTTTCACCTGAGTCTTCATCAGCATTCTCGTTACCACCCCCCGCATTGACGGGAGGATTATTGGCGTTATGGGTTTCATTCGCACCTGTGTCCTCATCTTCCAGATTAACCTGGTTACGACTTGGCTCGCCTTGCTGGTTCGTCAATGCTTGGATTTGTTGGTCATGCATTTCTCTCATACTCTGCATGGCCATCTGCATTTCGAACCTGAAGCTCTCCTGTTGCTTAGCCAAGGCGTCTTCAAGCATCTTGGCCACTTGCTCCGCACTTATCATAAATGATTCGCGGGGTTGTCCCTCGCTGGATACCGTGTTATCTGATGCGACCGCAGAGCAGGCATCCGATTCTTCATCTTCTGAAGGTAGTCTTGTCCGAACCCTACCATAAGTTCCTCGTATGATGGCTCCAGACCGCAGACGGGTTACACGCCGGGATGCTTCCAGAAACGACTTGAGATTATCCTGTGTCGATATCCCCTTGCTGGTCATATTAGTGGTGACCCTCAGAAATTCTCCGTCTTCAACCACCGTTCTTCTTTGTCGGAAACGCCTATGCCTTGGTTTAGGCGTTTCAGTGCTGAGCCTTTCGAACACAGAAACTCTCTCGGGGACTGCCTTGATACAGTTGCACTCAGACAGTACCGCCCGAATGAGCTTTGAACAAGGGCACTGAGTTTCTAGCCTTCGAGGACTTCTTCTTCTGGCTTTGCTCGTACCCCCAGCACGATAGTACAGCTCTTCCGTTTGAAAGTCGGAGCAACCTATCGTGTGTTGGCACGATTTCTCAGGTATAACACAATCATCATCAGACGATAACGTTTCCTTCTGAGAGCGAATTACTTTCTTCGGGCTTTCGAGAGTCACGCGTCTCGATACGCGCCTTTGTGGGCGTGAACTCTCAACGGGCTCCTGAACTTCAATGCGCAAAGTAGTGCGCTTGGGTGCCCTAATTTCTTTGTCATGTTGAGGGTTGCGGCGACCCCCAACATGTTGATTCGTTCGGGGCTTTCTTAGTGGGCTCAAACGTTCTTTGACTGGAGCTTTGCTTCGCTCCTCGGGCAGTGGACCGAGGCGCTCCAAAACCGACTTCCTTTTGTGGGATGGTCCTGCGGGATCTCCCGGAGCAGTTGTGGAAATCACCAGCGGTTTGGATTGATTCGCCGGAAGTTGAACTTTCGACGGCTGCTGTTGTTGCTCTTTGGTTTGAACCGCTGCTTCAGACTTTGGCCTCCAAACTTTGCAGGTTGATGGCGGCTTCTTGGCCACCTCTTTCTGCATCCTTCTTTGGACTTCTTTAGCTTGAGCCCGTGCCTGCGCTGATAGTGCGCGGCGTTTGCGGATGCGTTCTTCCAGCGTCGAACGATTCCGTTTGACACGGATCCATTCCATTGTTGGCGGCTTGGAAGAGGCGTCGTTCATCTGTTGTTGAGGCTGTTTGCCTCTCTTGTTCTTCAGATCCGCGTTGTAGCGGATCCCGTCAACTGACTTCATGGCCTTTGCGAATTGTTTCGCAAGGCGTTAACGTTGTCTTTGGCGGGCTCTCTTCGAGAGAGTCACCACGCCCTCTGCGGCAGAAGGGTTGGCCAGAGCAGCTCCGTCCTGGTTGGGAATTGGAGGAATCTCACCCGATGCGACTTTGGCATCAAACGGGGCGAGATCTTCGTTGGTGTTTTCAACATCTTCATACCAACGAGTTTTTCTCCTGGAGGGGATCTTTTTGGACTTCTTGGACTTGCGAGGGGAGGTAGATCCGGACGAGGATGAAAGATACTCCTTTTTTGAGTTACAAAGATCCGGTCTTTTTATAAGATCCGGTTACAACGAAAATCAAATAAAAATAAACAAAGATTACAACTTTTCTCCTTTTATGTCGAACGAATCACGAGCTCCTGTTTTGCGGTCGCTCGCTTGCGTGGGTTGTTTGCCTGCGTCGGGGTTTATCCGTGGACCACCGCTAGATTTAGATCCGGTCGGATCTACGCAGCATAACGGGTATTATTTCACCAAGGAAATAATAGCCGGAGGGATTGTAATAGCCGGGGAGGATTAGTTCACCAAGGAAATAATCGTTCGAATCTCGGGATCAAAGGCCAAGCTTTGATCCGGAGTATAGCAACGTAGATCTGAGATCCGGTCCTCTCGAACACCTGCCTTATTTGGCGTTGACGATCGCCGAGCACCAGATCTGGATGAGCAAGTCCTCGAAGTCCCAAAGCTTGGATCTTTTTAAGTTCTGAGTCTCCAATCCAGCAGGGCTTCGCCTCCTCCTAAAAATCCCCCCTTTGAAAAAATAAACCACCTCTCCTATTTATTGGCCCTCTTCACTGTGCCCGTGCACAGAACTGGGCCGGCCACCTATAGGTGGCCGGCTCTGGGCCGAGCCCCCCATGGGTGGCGTCTTCCGTCGTCTTCCGTTTTTGGTTCTGTCCGTGATCCGGTTCTGTGGTTGATTTATCCGGACTTGACTCGTTGACCTGATTTGGCAGTAAATCCGGATCCTGATTAGGCAGTAAATCCGATTCTGAGTTCGAGTCCGAAACTGATCTTGATTCGATCGTGATTCGTCTGAGTCCGCCTTTGGTTGGATGACTCATTGACTCTTCGAACACTTGGCTTGATTCCACACGCGAGTGAATCTATTCCGTTGTTCGCGTGCGATTTGTTGATCTCGTCGCCTCGTTGGTTCGTCGGTTTGTGCCGAGCTACGCCAAGGGACCTATAAGCAATTTTATATGCCTACAATGTTATCCTCTGAATGAGGTCGGCTGGGCATTAGAAAGATAACTGATGTGAATTTCTCCTAAGCAATGTTGGCATATATGTCACTCCAACTCCCTTTGGGCCACTTTCATGAAGGATAAATATAAAGTCCCCATATCTCCTATCGTTTGATCTGGGCCTCAAAGGTGCTCTGTTGAGTGGAAAAATATCCTCTATCAAGAAGGAGTTTGCGGATCGTTGTGCGTGATTTGTCAGGTAAGGCAACATGTCTTTCTAGTTCGATCGGTGGCACCCTAAGTTTCAGCTTGATCTCTTCAATCCAAATGCGATATCAAGTTGAAACTCAAGGATTTCTATTGTGATGGTGCCTGGTTTTTTTATGATCTTCTTCACACTCTTGGCCCAGTGATGGTGCGTGCTCTTTACTCTACTACCCCTAGGCTCTTGGAGGAGGATGATACAAGACATTGGACTCCTGATAAGGCTGGTAACTTCTCAACTAAATCTGCTTGGAACTCAATTCGTAGTCACCTTCCTATTGTGCAAATCCTTGCGGATATACAGTCTTTGGTCATGCCCGCTACTACTAAAGTTATATGTTGGAAAATTTTCCACAATATTCTCCCGGTCGGCACACGAGCTCAGGATTGTGGCGTCTCTACAGACTCTAATGGTGTGTTTGGGAGTTTACTAAGGGAAGGGAAGGAAAGATAAACAAAGAGAAGGGAAGGGAAGGAAAGGGAAGAGAATTGTAATATGTTGTTTGGGAGTTGAGTAAGGTGAATGAAGGTGAAATTAATATAACTTGTTTGGGAGTAATAATGGAGGGAAGGGAAGAGAATGAAATATAGGTAAATTTACACAAATGACCTTATACTAATAATACATCAGCCCTTTTATTTGTTTTGATGGGGGGTAAGAATGTCATTACACCTTTTACCCTCCTTTACCCTCCTCTACCGCCCGAATCGGGGGGGGGAAAAAACCAAGCAATTTTACCCTCCGTTCCCCTTCCTTCCTCTTCTCTACCCTCCTTACAAAAACTCGCTTCCTTCCTCCTCTCTACCCTCCTTACAAAAACTCCCAAACAGGGTGAAAGCTGCATTTCTCTTCCCCTCCCCCTCTCTACCCTCCATCCAAATAGGACATAAGTGTGTATGTTGCTCTAACCCTCAAGTTGAGTCCCTGAATCGTTTGTTTGTTCATGGCGAACTGACTACTGCTCTATGGTCTTATTTTGGAGCTATCTTTGCAGTCCCCTACTTTTCTTATCAATCTATCACCACTAGAATTATATGGTGGTTCAGGAACTGTAAAGGCAACTCTCATTTTTCTTGTATAGCCATTTGTAGACAAATATGGAGCTATAGAAACAACACGATTTATGGTGGTATGAAGAAAAGTCACTTGCACGCTAGATTGGTGATTATTGATTCCTTGCAGCAAATTGACCACATTGTTAAGCGTATGATGAAGCCTCAAAATATGGAATTGACTCCTTACTTGCTATTGGCATTATCCCAAGATCCCCTTTGGCCAAAAGAAATTTTCCTTGTGCCTGGACCCCTCCCACCTGAAATGCTCTTAATGTCGATGGATCCTGTACGAATCATCAGCTTCCTGGTTGGTGTGTGTGTGTGTGTGTGTGGGTGGGGGTGGGGGGGGGTCAT
>NW_017973146.1:17415-18612 GCF_001876935.1 Asparagus officinalis | reverse complement strand
AAGCAATTTTACCCTCCGTTCCGCTTCCTTCCTCCTCTCTACCCTCCTTACAAAAACTCCCAAACAGGGTGAAAGCTGCATTTCTCTTCCCCTCCCCCTCTCTACCCTCCATCCAAATAGGACATAAGTGTGTATGTTGCTCTAACCCTCAAGTTGAGTCCCTGAATCGTTTGTTTGTTCATGGCGAACTGACTACTGCTCTATGGTCTTATTTTGGAGCTATCTTTGCAGTCCCCTACTTTTCTTATCAATCTATCACCACTAGAATTATATGGTGGTTCAGGAACTGTAAAGGCAACTCTCATTTTTCTTGTATAGCCATTTGTAGACAAATATGGAGCTATAGAAACAACACGATTTATGGTGGTATGAAGAAAAGTCACTTGCACGCTAGATTGGTGATTATTGATTCCTTGCAGCAAATTGACCACATTGTTAAGCGTATGATGAAGCCTCAAAATATGGAATTGACTCCTTACTTGCTATTGGCATTATCCCAAGATCCCCTTTGGCCAAAAGAAATTTTCCTTGTGCCTGGACCCCTCCCACCTGAAATGCTCTTAATGTCGATGGATCCTGTACGAATCATCAGCTTCCTGGTTGGTGTGTGTGTGTGTGTGTGTGGGTGGGGGTGGGGGGGGGTCATTCAGCGACCATAAGGGTCGTTCCTTTGTGCCTCATGGCGTGGTCCGATGGGATCGGGCATAGTCTGCAAGGAGAAATCCCAATCACTTGCAGTTGAGCTAACTAATTGATGAGATGGGACTTCATCTGTTCATTGCCTTTTCTGCCTCCATAAGCCTAGTCACCTATGCTATCGGGCAGCAAGTCCTATGGCAGTTGCACCATCGCTGGAAATTCATGCACCAGCACCTCCATGTCCCTTCAGTGCTACATTGCTACAAGGAAGCTAATTTTGTTGCTGATAGCTTATCCAAATGGGGTCACTCCCTAACACAGATTCAATACTTCTTCGATGTAGCTGCCGTCCCGATGCGTATCCAGCGACTTATTTGGCTTGACAGGATGGGTATGTCCTATACTCATAATTGCTAACTGGAACCATGATGTTTACATATAACTGTCTTTCATCTTTTGTTCAGGAGCCTGTGTGTTTGTTTGCTCATAATTTACTTTTGTACAAAGTGTAGGGATGCCTTACTTCTTTTGGGTGCACTCTTGGGCTGTTTTATGTTG
>NW_017973146.1:0-17405 GCF_001876935.1 Asparagus officinalis | reverse complement strand
TATAATATTTAAAAAAACCTAATGATAATATTGGTCATAGAAAGATTTTCCCTATATATATATATATATATATATATATATATATATATATATATATATATATATGATATGAAATATTATTAAAAAAAGACAAACAATTCTAATGATGTACTACTATTATGCATTTATCTTGATGACTTAATTTTTATTGGGAATAATATTAGTATGATTGAAGATTTTAAAAAGTCTATGATGCACAAATTTGAGATGACAGATCTTAGCTTGATGTTTTATTTTCTCGACATTGAAGTAGTTCAAGGAGATGAAGGGATTTTTATATGTCAAAAGATTTATTTTGCAGAGTTGTTAAAAAGATTTTAGATATTTGGATTGCAATCCTATCAGAATTCTTGTAGAGGTTGTTAATAACTTATCTCGAGAAGATGATGACGCACAAGTTGATCCTACTTATTTTAAGCAAATTGTTGAGAGTTTGAGATATCTTACATGTACAAAGCCATGTTTCTGGTCTTTGTATTGCAGTTGACACAAATTACAATAAAAAAAATTACAATTGAAACAAGAAAAAATTATTTTGACTGGGTTCTTTTCCGTATGCCGATAGAAATCAACAACGAGCTCACACATGAAGTGATTCAAATAGGAATATTATGAAAGGGATACGATATGTAACTGCGCATGAGAAATTAAATCACAAGAATTTTATGAAAATAACCAAACAAACTCTCAGAGAATTGAGAGGAAATAATGAAAGGTTACCTACTGTTTGTGCCGGGTTCGTCTGGACCTATAAACGAATCCAAGATTCTTTGTTCTATATATATATATATATATATATATATAATATCTATGTACATATGTATATAGATATATATATATGTATATAGATATATATGTACATATGTATATAGATATATATATATACATGTATCATATGAGATTCTAAACAACAATGTCTTTTATTATTTTTATAACTTATAGCTTATATCATGGTATATGCTACACTCAAGATGGTTACATCTAATACTTATAATATGCACAACAACAATTACAGTGTACATGTAGCAGTTTGAGATGGATGGAGCAATCAATGTCCAAAATGCATGAACTAATGCCATATGACTCTAATATATGTCTACTTTTCAGAACAATAAGTTATATTCTAGACTTATGTGCACGGGTGATAGGACATAAATATGTACCAAAAGTTACAAGTGTACAACTAATCAAGTTATAGTATAAAAAATTATCGATCCCACGTGGAAGGTGTTTGTAGGAGAAAATTAGATTCAGTTCTTATGTTGTGTGTGTGACAATTAGGAGTGATGAAAATTGTGATTGTGAAGAGATATGAGGAGTGAGAGTGATTATGTGTAAATAAGCATAAAAGGTGATTGAGAGTGGATGTGATAAAAAATAAATGTAATCAACAAGGAAAGAAAGAAAAATGGATAAAATCAAGAAACAAATAAGAGAAAAATCAAGAATAAAAAGAAAGTTCAAGAAAGTCAAGATGGAGGATTCAATTAAAGATATGAGGAATCTAGAATTGAATCCACTAACTAATCTCAATTACAAAATATGAATTATTCTCTTTTTATCATATTTCACTTAGATTTATTAAGCATAGATTATCAAACCATTTAAGAAAAGTATAACCTATCAAATTATCATCTAAGCTAAATTAAAATTCATGACAAGAACAACAACAAGATAGTAATTCTAGAATTCATAAGCATAACCTATCAAACCACTGAAGATAAGCATAGATTATCAAATTTTTATTCTACTAATTAGTTCTCTAGTTGATTATCCTATACCCATTTTGAGTGCAAGAGAATAATTCACATAATATAAAGGAAATTAGACTAGTTTCATGCAATTTCTAGAGTTCCAATAAGAATTAATTCCACATCTAAGAAAATGACAATTCCTTAGAGGGTTTAGCCTCAAGGCGAATCAAAGAAAATAAAAACAAGCAAAAAGAAAAACTAATCCTAAGAGGGTTCTAGCCTCAAGGCGAATATTGCAAGAAAACAAAATCTAAACTACAAAATAAATTGTAAAAACTAAGCTACAAAATAAATTGTAAATATAGTGTTCAAAATAAATTGTAAAAACTAAGCTACAAAATAAATTACAAGAATTAAATGCGAGAAAATAAAGACATGAAAGTAAATCTATATTACAAAACATTAATGTAAATCTAAACTACTAAGCAATAAGAAAAGAAAAAAGAGAAAATAAAATAAAAAACAAACCTCCAAATTGATCTTCATATTCATCTTCATCTTCATCTTCATCATCCAACAAAGAGAAGAAAAATATAAAGTGGTGAAAAAAATTATTTTATTAATTGTAACAAAAAATTATAAATTTGGAAGGTCTTCTCAATTAAGAGTAACCTTCATCTCCAAATGGAGATACAAAATTTTTCACACCCTTAACCTCTCACTCTCTACCCCTATTTATAGTAAACATCAATGAATGTGAGCCATTGGATCGAATTCTTATCCAAAATTCTTGAATTTCAGCCCTTGATTCGTAACAGACTGTCGTTGGCATTGATACCAGTATCGATGCTAGCATCGATGCGGGCATCGATGCACGCTGCTCTTCAATGTTGGCCGAAGTTTTCTTCTTTCATTTGGCTTTGGGGTTTGACTTTTTGGCTCTTGCATATATTCTTCATTTAATACATGGGCTTTGTTGAGAGATATGATTATTGGGCTTTATTTTTGATTAACCTGTAATTAAAGATAAAAATAATTATTAGTGGTATATTTATTCATATAAAATAAATAATGAGGGTATAAAATTATAATAAAATATGATTATCAAATACCCCCACACCTAAATTTTTGCTAGTCCTCTAGCAAAGAAGGAAATTAAAAATCCTAACTCACCTTCGCAGGAATCGTGGTTGTATTTAGCACATACAATAAGCCTTTAAACCCCTAGGTTACCCTAGTGGAAGAGTTATAGTCTCGTGAGGGTTTGTAGTGAATATACCCACGAAATTCGGTCAACTTGCCAATTTAAAGAAGTTAGTAAATAACTAATTTTCTTTGATATATTTAGACATTCTAATTGAAGCTAGTTAATACTCAAGAAAACGTTTTTATATATAACTTCAAGGTAAATCTCCTAGAAAATCTTTTCATTATAGCAATACAAAACCAAGTCAAATCTTAGAAATTTAACATTATAGCAATACAAAACCAAGTCAAATCTTAGAAATTTAATTTAAAAGTTTTGAAAAGAACATGCTAACTCTTTGTTTTAAATAACTTTCAAGTCTCTTGATCAAAAATTATTTTTCAAGACCATATATATAAAATAACAATATATATAAAAAAATGGTTAGTGTTATATATATATATTCACTCTTTAATTCTTGGTGATTTTTTACTATTTGATTGGGCTTTCTAAGTGACCATTTAACGAGTTTTGGGCAAATAAATCCCAACCCAATTGGGCATAGGTCATTAAGTATAGAAATACTTCTTGGGCTTAATTACTCAGTTAACTTAGGCTTTATAAGATAGAATCACCTTAAATTCAAGAGTTTTTTCTTTCTTTCTTTTGGTGCCCATTTTCCGCACTCTTTTTTTTATAAGGTTAGTTTTTTTTAATATATATGTGTGTGTATGTATATATATAGTCTGAAAAATGTGTAAATCAAGACAACCTGAAAAAATTATTTTCAACTCTAAGTTAAGCATGCAAAAATTTCATTATTTTAATTAAAAGTCTAAGTTAAGGCTTAAGTAAAGTATACTACTTTGAAAAATTATTTCTTAAGAAGTTAAGGCTTAAGTAAAGTATACTACTTTGAAAAATTATTTCTTAAGAAATTTATTTGGAGTTATCATAAAAGGTGAACTTGAGTATATCACTAACTAGGAATTAGAAAATTTAAAGTCTATCAATTAGATCAATTCTTACTTAACTCTATTAATTTGGCAAGTGACAATTTTTTTAACTAACAAAAAAAAAGTGATTAAAAAAATTACTGAAACAAAATATTAACTAGCAAAATACAAAGGAATAGATAACTAGCTTACACCCCCACACCCAGATTTTGCATTGTCCTCAAAGCAAATACTAACAATATATCATGGTCTATAAGTACATGCCAAAATAAAAATCAAAGTCTAGGTAAAAAGAACATCCCTTACTGCTCATCTCCAAATAGATCGTCATCCACATCATCAGCGGTAGCTGCTGAACTCGGTCCCGTCTCATCCTCTCCCGGGAAATCATCAGGCTGAAGCGGTGTGATAAAACTCTGAAGCTCAGGTGGAGGTCCAGCTGTATCTCCACAGGCTGAAGCGGTGTGATAAAACTCTGAAGCTCAGGTGGAGGTCCAGCTGTATCTCCATGTTCCCTCTGCCACTCTCTCGCCAAATATGCCAAGGTGAAGCTCAGGTGGAGGTCCAGCTGTATCTCCATGTTCCCTCTGCCACTCTCTCGCCAAATATGCCAAGGTCCCGGTAGTGTAGTTCATCCGATCCTACATCCTGTGCATATGAATCTGCATCCTATGCATATGACTCTGTATCCTAGCCAACTTTTCACGGGTCATGTGTAGCTGGTTGGTGCTGAGGAGGATCTCTACCTAAAGAACAAGACTGATCTCGCCCTGAAATGCTCCTCCTCACAATCTGATCATTTAATAACCCATTCCCTGCTTCTAATCTATCCCCTGCAAATACTGGAACGTGAAATCTATGGCAGAGTCTAGTAATAAAATAGGGGTAAATGAGCTGAGCTCGTGATGCAGACTGTGTCCTGACCCAATCCAACGCACCCTCCACTGATGATCGCATCCACAGAAATATAATCCTCGCTATATCAAACTGCTGACCAGTGGCTGTCCAAAAAAGGAGTATATCGTGGGTGGTAATGCTAGAGTATGCAGTGGTGGGTTTCAAATCAATGTTCAGGAAAAGATTAAGCAATCTATATTCTGGTTTGAGATTTCCTAAACCGAAACTATTGTATTCTGGTGTACCAAGCTGTAATATGGAGGCTAAGTGAAAATAATCTGGTACATCAGTCAGTGGTTCTGCTGTAGGCATTAAAAATTACCTATAAATTATCATATGTAGCTCAAGATAGAGAGAAGGCGATAAGCGTTATCATCTGAGTTGCAGAGGATCATCCAAAGCTAAAAATCAACTAAAGAATGCACAAGAAGCGCATCACGCAAGGTTCGAGACGCAAAAAATTTTCAGAAGCATAAGAGGAATTCACAGTTTCCGAGACAGTTACAACGGTCTCAGAAACTACGAGGAAGCTTATAGCTTCCGAGACACATACAACTGTCTCGTAAGCATGAAGGGAATCCACAGTTTCCGAGACAGTTGTAACTGTCTCGAAAGCTATAAGGAAGACTATAGCTTTCGAGACACTTACAACTGTCTCAGAAGCTAAGGTGATACAGATGACGGTTTTTTTCAAGATTCGTGCATGCCACGTGGCTCCATAACTATTAGAGATTGTGTGTGAACGTGGGGAAGACGTTACAAGCGGAAATTACGTCAATAATTGTCAAAATAATAGCATTAATACGTGTTTAAAGCAGTTATAAAAGGACTGAAAGGAAGCATGCTTCCGAGACAGTTGTATCTGTCTTGAAAATGGAAAGCCAACCATGCTTCCGAGATAGTTACAACTATCTCGGATCTCGGAAATGAGAGTCCCCCGACGTGACTTCTTTTCAACTTTTATCTTCAGTTACGGTTCTTAGGGGCTATAAATACCCCCTAGGACCATTACTGACGAGGACTGAGCATTTTTGGAGCATATTAAGCAAAGAGATTTGAGCAATTTGGTGAATTCCAAGCAAGAGAGAGAGAGTCTTCATCACGTGCAAGCCTTTTTTAGAGTTCTTGTGATTACTTAAGATCTAAGTTTTGACTTGATCTTAAAAAAAATGTTTATCTTACATTAATAAAATATTCACTTCCTTTTCTTACTTCTAAACGAAGCAATAATTTCCAAATAGCCTTCACGGTTCAATTTGAATATGTGATTCGGTAGTCCACGGGCTAACGCACCCCTGGCACAAGCAAATATTCCACGCAAGCAGCGAACGATAAACGTTCCTGTGTGTGTTTCTAAGGAGCATTGAAATTTTAATTTTTTTTATTGTAAAGAGTAGTTTTACAAAGCACGAAACTTGCTCTTCTGTATTCATTGTAATCGATAAACAATTATAATGAATTCTACAACAAAACTTGTTCTTGACACAAACACGCTGGCTACCACAGTGGGAGCCAACGGTCTCGCTACCGAGACCGTCGTGTCGTAACTGATCAAGATACCGATTGAATCTATGATCGAGTACGAATTCGACCAAGCGAAGTTTGAGGAATATCTGTTGTCCTCATCCTCAAAGTCTTCCTCGCCTCACAAATGCATGAAGATTTCGTCTTCTAAGAAGGATTTCAAGTTTTCGACTCCGTCGAATGCCACGGGTGAAGACTCTCACCCGATTGTTGCTGAGGATTCTACTTGCAACACCTCTGCTCACAATGACTCTTGTTCGCGGGAAAAATCGTAGCTTTCTTCATTGATTCCATTGATCACTTTGTTAACAGTTTATCGGTTACAAAGATCCGGTCTTTTTATAAGATCCGGTTGTGGTCGCCAGATTGTTCGCGGGAAAAATCGTAGCTTTCTTCATTGATTCCATTGATCACTTTGTTAACAGTTTATCAGTTACAAAGATCCGGTCTTTTTATAAGATCCGGTTACAACGAAATCACAAAAAGAAATGAAAGATTACAACTTTTTCCTTATTTGTCGAACGAATCACGAGCTCCTGTTTTGCGGTCGCTCGCTTTTGTGGGTTCTTCGCCTGCGCCGGGGTTTATCCGTGGACCACCGCGCGATCTAGATCCGGTCGGATCTACGCAGTATAACGGATGACGGGTATTATTTCGTCAAGGAAATAATAGTCGGGGGTACTATTTCGCCAAGAAAATATTAGCCTTTAGTTCTCGGGATCAAAGGCCAAGCTTTGATCCGGAGGATGACTACGTAGATCTGAGATCCGGTTCCTCCCGAACTCTTGCCTTATTTGGCGTTGACGATCGCCGAGCACCGGATCTGGAAGAGCAAGTCCTCAAAGTCCCAAAGCTTCAATCTTTTTTAGATCTGAGCATTGAATCCAGCAGAGCTTCGCCTCCAAAATTTTCAACATTTTAAAATGAACCAAGGGGGGGCCTATTTATAGGCAACCCTTACTGTGCCTTAGGCACAAGGTGGCCGGCCACCTTGGTGGCTCGGTGATAATCACAATTTATTACAATTTTATATCCTCAATATCTATTTTACATGAATAAATAGTGCAGTTCGTTAGCTTCGTAGCCTCGTTAATTCGCTTCGTCGCGTATCACTTGGCTTCGGTGTTGTGGATTAACAGTCGTGTTTGGATACGTCGCCCGATGGTCGGTTTGTCGAATCAGCGTCGTCGAGTTGCGTTAAGGGACCTATAGACAGTTTTATACGCCTACAGATACCCCCTCCAAAGTATTTCAGCCTCGTTCTTTCATAGAAGAGTCTGGAATACTTTGGATATGATTGTCCCATCTTTCAATCGGTAACGACGGGATATTTGGAATGACTTCTGTTCTTGATTCCTTCAGTCCTCCAGGCTATTTGGTGCTTTGTCGAATGTCTGTAAGGGTTCCGGTGCTGCATTTATTGTCTGACCGTCTGTCGGAATTCGAATTTGAAGTCGATTCCTGATTTTATGATCTTTAGAGAAACTTCTCAACCAAAATTAGGGAACAGTTTATACTCATGTACCTTATTGGAGTAAGAAGCAGTTTATACTGTATACTTTTCGGAGTCTTTAAGAAGCAGTTTATACTCGTATACTTTTCGGAGTATTGATTCTTTCATTGCAACGCATTGATTGGCGTTGACCTAGGGTTACGCGTTGACCGGCGTTGACCTTAGGGTTTTGAACGTCATACGTTGACTTTTTGATCGCAACGCGTTGACTGGCGTTGACCTAAGGTTACGCGTTGACCGGTGCCGACCTTAGGGTTTTGAACGTCGTACGCTGAATGGCGTTGACCTAGGGTTACGCGTTGACCGGCGTTGACCCTAGGGTTTCGAATGTCGTAGGATGTTCAAGTCACGAGACCAACTAATGAAGTTGATGCGTCAGTGACTCTCGCATTTATAGGATTTTTGGCAAACCCCCAGCCATCAACGGGTTTGATGAGCCTTTACCGACTACCGTTTGAGTCGGGCTAGCATGCAGATTATCTAAATCCGTTCCGCATGTGACGTTGTGCTAAGAGAGTTAACGCTCTTAGTGCTACGATATTGAATACGTAGACTTCGTCTTTCTCCTGTGAAAAGACTAAACAGCAACGTGTATGAGACGTTAACTTAGGATTTTTGGCAAATCATCAGCCTTCAACGGATTTGACGTGCTTTTACCGACTACCGTTTGAATCGGGTTTACATGCAGATTGTTTTAATCCGTTCCGCATGTGACGTTGCGCTAAAGGAATGAACTCCCTTAGACTTTGTGCTATGATGTTGAATACATAGGCTTTACCATTTGTTACGGGAATAGGCTACCCGGCGACGCGTGTTAGGCGTTGACTTTAGGATTTTCGGCTAACCCCCAGCCTTTAACGGATTTGATTAGCCTTTACCGACTACCGTTTGAGTCGGGCTAGTATGTGGATTGTAACGCTGTGCTAAGAGAGTGAATTCTCTTAGACTTTGTGCTATGATGTTGAATACATAGACTTCGCCATTGTTACGGGAATAGGCTACCCGGCAACGTGTATTAGACGTTGACTTATCCCTACTTAGGCTTCGGGATGCTTAGGTTTCAGGATAGAATACCCTAGAATCGAACTCTGGTGTCTTTTTCTACGGAGAAAGACTAAACCGGCAGCGCGTGTTAGGCGCAGACTTATCCCTGCTTAGGATTCGGGATAAACTTCCTAGGATGAATCCTAGATTGATAAATTTTGGAAAAGATCGGTGCGGGAAAGGAAGAATTTTATATTCTATTTCCCGGTCTTCTTTTAGGGTGAAGGCGAACCCGAATACAAGGAAGGAAGAATTTTATATTCTATTCCTTGATTCTGGAAAGGAAGAATTTTATATTCTATTTCCAGCGCAAAAGGAGACTTGAGGTGGGATCTCCACCCCCAGAATCCGGAATGGTGAGACTAGGAGTGAGACCTCCACTCCGAGAATAAAAAAATTTGGATAATCCTAACTGTCAGAAGGTTTGATTACCGAACTAAAGGTGAATTTCTCGTTTATCGAGAGTGAATTGTTATTTTGGTCCTTACTGTAGGAAGGTTTGACCAAGCAGAAGTTTGAGATGATCCTAACTATAGTAAGGTTTGATCCCTTAATTTGAAGGTGGACCTCTAGTTCATGGAAGGAATCGAGAGGAGATTTTGGTTGTGGTCCTAACTGTAGGAAGGTTTGACTAGGTGACAGACCAAAATTTAACGCATTATGTCCGGATTCTAACTATGAAAGTGTTGAGTGCACAAACATAGCGGAAGTTCGAATGGATTGAACTTGATAGAATTTGGTGGTCCCACCGTCAATTAGTCTGATCGGTGGGGGATTTTGCGGTGGGAGACTGTAAGTCGTCAAACACCAATGAGAGTTTTGTGAGGGAAAATTGATCCAATGAAGTGATCGAATCTTACCTCAGCAAAAGAGTGTTCGAAAATCATAGTAGGAGTTTAGTGTTCATCACTTTGTTCACATTGATCGGGTTATCCCTAAGAATATTAACATTCTTTCGAGAACTTCCCGTTACATAAATCGTCCACCCCCAGCTTCCTCTGCGGAACTGGTTCGGACATTATTCTCAGTTACCTGACCGGGTTATCCTTAAGAATATTAGCGTAATATTCTCCAGGAACTTCCCGTCAAAAGTGGGAAACAGTTTAGACTCATATACCTATTGGAGTATGCAGGGAGCAGTTTAACCTCATGCACCTGTTGGAGGATTGAGAAGCAGTTTATACTCTTATACTTGTCGGAGTCTTTCCGTTCTCAATTGGCTTACCTTAGCGTTATAACGCCGGCTTCAACCAAGGTTTGGATGCTGTTCTTTAACCGTTCTCAATTGGCTTACCTTAGCGTTATAACGCCGGCTTCAACCAAGGTTTGGATGCTGTTCTTTAAGGTAAAGCAATCCTTGGTGGGATGAAGGACCCTCCTGTGGTACGCACAGTACTTCGGATCCGCAGTATTGTCAGCTTCCTCCTGATTTACGATAGGTGGTAGCTTGATCTTGTTGCTTCCAAGGAGGGATTCGAAGATGGCTGGAACGTCTTCGTCTTTGAAGGAATACTCTTTTTGGAGTCTCGGGCCCGAAGTCTTTTGCTGCCTTCGGGATTGTTGTTGTGACGTTTGATTAGCACCACCAGTAGCTGCAGGGGTTTTGCCCTTCCCACGGGAGGCGAAGTTTGAGTTCAGCGGATTAGCCGTTGGTCGGTTCCTCTCGGTCTTCTTCCTTCGGAGGAAGCGTTCGGCTTGTTCACCGTGCACCTTCAAGTCTTTCCAAGTGTCAGACGGTGCTGTTCCCATTGCTTCCAACACATCCAAAGAGAGGTTGTTGTGGCACGTCTGGAGAATGAACTCCTCAGTGATCGGGTCCCGGCAATTCATCGCCTTGTTCCGGAACCTTTTGACGAAGTTGTCGACTAACTCCCCGTCCTTCTGCTTCTCATCGAGCAACGATCCGATAGATATCTCGGTGTCGTCGTCGAAGAAATTGGTGAGGAACATGGTCTCCATATCGTCCCAGCTATTCACGCTACTTGGCTTGAGGCGGCGATACCAATCGAAGGCGGCTCCGCGAAGAGTGCCGACGAATGACCGCACCATCAGAGGCTCATTACCAGAGATCACCCCAAGTGCGATTTGAAGTAAATCAAATGCTGGGTAGGTGAACCCATCCCATTAAACGGCGTGAAGTTAATTAGATTAAACTTCGCCGGATATGGGATCGATTCCCATTCTCTTGGGTATGGGCAAGGAATGCCTGTTTTCTTCGTCTCTTGAGCGGAAATTAGTGTGTTGATTTTGCTCTCGAGGTTCTTGATCTTCAGACTTTCGCCTGTGTCTTCATTGGCATTCTCATTACCACCCCCTGCATTGACAGGATGATCATTGGTATTCTGAGCATTTGTATCCTCATCTTCCAGATTAACCGGGTTACGACGATTCTGCTCGCCTTGTTGGTTCGCCAATGCTTGGATTTGTTGGTCATGCATTTCTCTCAGCATCTCTCTCATGTTCTGCATGGCCATCTGCATTTCGAACCTGAAGCTCTCCTGTTGCTTAGCCAAGGCGTCTTCAAGCATCTTGGCCACTTGCTCCGCACTTATCATAAGTGCCTCGCGGGGTTGTCCCTCGCTGGATACCGTATTATCTGATGCAACCGCGGAGCCGGCATCAGATTCTTCATCTTCTGAAGGGCGTCTTGTCCGAACCCTACCATAAGTTGCTCGCTCTATGGTTCCGGACTGCAGACGGGTTCTAGGTCGGGAAGCTTTCAGAATCGACTCGAAATCTTCTCGTGCCGATGTCCCTTTGCTCGTCATGTTGGTGGTGACCCTCGGAAATTCTCCGTCTTCAATCACCCTTCTTCTTCGTTGGAAGCGCCTAGGCCTTGGTTTTGGCGTCTCCGCACTGAGTCTTTCAAAAACTGAAACTCTTTCGGGGACCGCCTTAATGCAATTGCATTCAGACAATACCGCCCGAATGAGTTTGGAACAGGGACATTGAATTTCCTGTTCTCGGGGACTCCTCTTCCTGGTTCTATTCGTACCCCCAGCACGATAGTACAACTCGTCATTTTGACAGTCAGAGTAACCTATCATGTGCGGGCACGCCTTCTCAGGTACAACACAATCATTATCATATGATAATGTTTCCATCTGAGGTTGACTTGCCTTCTTTGGGCTTTCAAAGGTTACCCGCCTCAAAACATGCCTTTTTGGGCGTGAATTTTCGGCGTGATCTTGGACTTCAATGCGCAAATTGGTGCGCGCAGCTGCCTTGAGGTCTTTGTCATGCTGGAGGTGATGGCGACCCCCAGTATGTTGAGTCGTTCTGGGCTTCTTCATCGGGCCCAAACGCTCGTGAATTGGAGCTTTGCCTCTCACGTCAGGAATTGGACCGAGGCGCTCCAAAATTGGTTTCTTCTTGCGGGATGACTCTGCATGATCTCCCGGAGAAGTTATTGGGATTGACGGCGACTTTGGTTGACTCGCCGGAGTTTGACCTTCCTTAGAAGGCTGCACTGGTTGCTTTTTGGCCTGAGTCGCCACTTCAGACTTAGGCTTCCAGACTTGTCGTGTTGGTGGTGGCTTCTTCTCCACCTCCTTTTGCAGCTTTCTACGGGCTTCCTGAGCTTGAGCCCGTGCCTGCGCTGACATCGCGCGGCGCTTGCGAATGCGCTCCTCGAGCGTCGAACGGTTTCGTTTGACGCGGACCCATTCTTTCTTTGGCGGCTTGGAAGAGTCGCCATTCATTGGTGGTTGAGGCTGTTTGCCTCTTCTGTTCTTCAACTCCGCGTGGTAGCGGAATCCGTCCGTAGACTCCATCGCCTTAGCGAATTGCCGCGCGAGGCGTTGACGACGCCTCTGGCGGGCTCTCTTTGAGAGAGTCACAACGCCCTGAACAGTAGAGGCGTTGGCGGGAGTTGGGTTGACCTGATTGGAGGTCGGTGGAACTTCATTTGACGCAACTTCGGCGTCAGTTGGGTTGAGAGCTTCGTGGGCTTCCCGAGCAGCTTCAAACCAACGAGCTTTTCTCCCGGAGGAGAACTTCTTGGAAATAGAGGCGTTTTTATTTATTTTTCTCATCCAAAACTCATCTACTTCTCTCTAATACTCTCTAATACTCACTTTTCCTCTATAATTCTTCAATCAAATGGCTTCCTCCTTTGATTATGAAGGGCAAAACTAAACTCCCGATCTTGAAATGAGTCCTAATACTCCTACTACAGGAGCTACAACTACTCCTCCTACTCCTACCGATGTAGATCACGACTACAGTGGTGACGATTCTGCACCAAGAGCTCCTAAAAAGCCAAGATCCGATGTATGGAATTTTTTTGAAAAGATAGAAGTCACCAGGGATGAACACGGTAGGATTCTCACCTAGAAGGCTAAGTATGCATTGGGCGGCCATATTTTTCAAGTTCATCATAAGAGCGGCACCAACCACCTCAAACACCATTTAGAGAAACACAACAAAGATTAGACGACTCAAGGTGATATCCAACAATCTTTACTCTCTTAATTCTCATCTTGGTAGTCTCGGTAGTTAGAACTATGACGCAGTTCAAGCCAGGAAATGCGTAATCAGTTTAATTATTCTTAAAAACCTTCCTTTTAAATTAGTAGAAGATGATGAATTTAAAAATTGTAAAACCCAAAAAATTTGAATATTATGTAATAAAAAATAATAAATATATTATATGGAGATAAATAATATATTTTGATATTTGAGTATGCCAGGAATTGATTTGAGATCAAATCAATGTATATGTGTGAATATATGAGTGCAAATGCACAAATCATGCACGAAGAAGATATCTGGAAAAAAACTAGTTAAGAGTTTATAATTTTTACACACCAATAGAGTTAGAATCTAGAAAAACTCAAAAAAAAGTTGTAGGTATCTTTAACATCTTTCCAACAAATCTTAAATCACCTCATTCTGAGGTCGGATGTGAAAGTTATAGCCAAAATACTAAATACAATTTGTAGGAATACAGAGTAGTCGATTACTAAGCTTATTAGTCGACTAGCGGGAGTTTTCCAAGACATACCAGGTTTGGTTTGCGGGTCAGATTCAAATCGTTTTGAGCCTAGATCTTAACCTAAGTATATAAATATGTTTAAACCCTAATTCCTAGGTTATATTTATTTGGGTTACCATCCACCATCACTCCTCAAACCCTAGAGCTTCTTCTTGATGTTCCTCGAAGAGATTCGAGGCAAATTGTTGAGCGAAGGGTAAGATCGCATGCTTTTGAGCGAGGAGGGATCTTGCACGTGTCCAGAGGCTCGATACGATGTTTGTGGCAAGATTACTTCCATCCAAACCTGCACCCTTAGTTAATGAATGATTTAAAGTGTTTAAATTGGTGTTTTGCATGCTTATTTATAACTTGATGTGTTAAAAATGAGGTTTTTGATGATAGATCTTAATAAAATGCTAGATCTAATGTTTTATCTTGCTGTTTATAATAGAAACATTATCATGATCAATTAGGTTGTATAGATCTTTGTTTGTAACTTGATTTCTATGTGTTAATCATGCTTAAAATCCTAAACTTGTGATATAAAGGGCGTACATGTTAATCAAGTTTTATTAAACCCTAGATTTGGGATATTTCGATTCTGTAAATGTGAATATACAAACTATTATTAGTTTCAAGTTTAATATGCAAGCATGTATATGTTAATCTAGTCGATAACTAGGGTTTATGTCAAGTTTTAGTTTAATGAGGAGATTAAATAAAAAATAGTTGAATCAAGGGTTTAAATAATCATTACACCAAAGCCCATAAAAAAATGATTACACCAAAGAGTTGGAATGGACTTGGATGCAAAGAGTTGGAATGAAATGGACTTGGATGCAAAGAGTGAAATGAGTTGGGCTTTTATGCAAAAAATTACGAATTGCTACAGTGACCGAACTCATCAAATGACCGGACTTGATTTTTGAAATTCAAAAGCATTGAAGACCGAAATGTGCTGCTGCTCACAAGAAAATCAATTGAATGGGCCGGATTTTTATTTTTGAAAATCAAATGCTCATCACTTGAATGGGCCGAAACTCTAAGTGGACTTGATTGCTTCAATTTTTGAAAATGAAATAGCTAAACACTCCATGACCAGACTTGAGGTGGAGTTGAAATCACAGCAAAGAGTTGGGCCGAAATTGTGATCGGACTTGGGCTTGGAATTTGCAAGAAAATTCTTTTGAAAATCAAATGAACATGGGCTCAAGAATTGGATTTTGATTTTCTTTTGAAAATCAAATAAATCAAAGGTGGAGATTGTTGCTTGGGGCTCAAGACAAATCCAATGGCTCATATTCATTGAAGATTACTATAAATAGGGGTAGAGAGTGAGGGGTTAGAGGTGTGAAAATTTTGTAAACTCCTTTTGGAGAGGAGGGCTACTCTTAATTGAGAAGGCCTTCCAAAAATTGTAACTTTAGTTGCAATTAATAAAAATAATTTTTTCCTCTTTAAATTTGTTCTTTCTCCTCTTTGTTGAATGATGAGGATGGAGATGAAGAGCAATTTGAAGGTTTGCATTTCTTTTCTCTTTTATTTCTTTTTAGTAATTTCTTTATTATTGCTTATTAGTTAGATTTAAATTCATGCTTGTAGTATAGATTTACTTTCTTGTCTTTTTTATTTTCTTTTTGCACTTTAATTTGTAGAGTAGATTTATTTTTCTTGCATTTAATTTCTGCAATTTATTTTGTAGTTTAGATTTTTATTTTCTTTGTAATTAGATTTATTTCTTGTTCATAGTTTAGATTTTTCTTTTCTTTTTAATTTTGTAATTAGTCTTCTTTTTCTTGTTTTTATTTCTTAAGATGTGAATTTAATTCTTGTAGGAATCTTAGAATTGTATGAAACTAGTCTAATTTCTTTTATATTGTATGAATTATTCTCTTGTACTTAAAATGTTCATGTTTAGGATAATCAACTAGAGAACTAATCGGTAGAAGAAGAATTTGATAATCTATGCTTATCTTAAATGGTTTGATAGGTTATGCTTATGAATTCTAGGATTATTATCATGTTGTTGTTCTTATCATGAATAGTAATTTTAACTTAGATGATAATTTGATAGGTTACACTTTCCTTAAATGGTTTGATAATCTATGCTTAATAAATCTAAGTTGAAATATGATAAAAAGAGAATAGTTTATATTTTGTAATTGAAATTGGTTAGTGGATTATATTCTAGATTTCTTACCTCTTTTGAATCCTTCATCTTAACTTTCTTAAATTTTCTTTTCATTTTTGGTTTTATTTCTTGATTTTATTAATTCATATTTCTTGCCTTATGATTTCATTTATTCTTTAATTCTTCCTTCTCTCCTCTAAAATTCAATTTATTATCTTTTGCAAATATTCACAACAATCACTCATCACATTCACACTTATTCTTTATTCCTAATTGTCACGCACAAAATATAAGAACCAAGTTTAATAATCTCTTAAAATCACCTTCTTCGTGGGATCGATATCTTTTTATACTATAACTTGATAAATTGTGCACTTGCAATTTTGGTACATAATTATGCCGCATCAAGTTTTTGGCGCCGTTGCCGGGGAAGGTGCTAAAATAGGATTTTATTAACTTGATTCTTTAACTTGTGTATTTTTCTTGTGAAGGAACCGCTTGGAGCTTGAAAATCTTGGATTGAAGATCAAGAATTTGGAGCATTGCTTTCGGGTAAGTCCTCTTTCTAGTTTTTAATTCCACCCTCTTTAGCTAGCTTCACAATTAGAGACAATTAGGATTTAAAAAAAAAGATTTTATTTTTGTTGACCATAATAAAATTCATCTTCTCACATTTGATTATTGTTGACCATAATTAAAAAAAAAAGATTTTCTTTTTATCATCCTTTTTAGTCGCTTTTAATTTCTAGGGTTGCATTTCATATAGTGTAGGAATTCACCAAAGTGATTGTAGCACTTGATTTGGCACACACTTAAATCATTCTTAAGGGCAAAACCCCAATCAAGATAAGGTAAGGGATTTCATCACCCTTTCCTTAGCCCACAAATCACTAATTCCTCACTTCACAAATCCAAGCCTTCTAAAACTCATTAGACGTTGGCCCCTAAGGATTCGAGCTCAATAAGGAACAAGAAATCCTTAAGTGAACGGTTAAAGTTTTCTCAGAATAGTCGGTGTCTAAGGCAAGGTTTAGGGGTTGCGTAAAGCGCTCCGCAAGGAAAGAGGTACTTAATTGATCTTTGATCACCCTCTAGTACTATCCTTACCTGGCTAACTACCTGGGTAAAACTTTGATCTTTTCACTGTAGGAATTTTTGGTTAGGAGCTGGTCTAGTGGAGTTAGGCTAAACCCTAGAGTTAGAGTTGATTGAAAAGTGATTGCCTTGATTTGTTTTAGTTAGGATTTTTCTTTTTCTTTATCTTCTCATATTAAAAAAAAAAAACTAATTCTCTTTCTTCTTTCCTTTATAAAAAAAAAAAACTAAATTTCTTTCTTTCCTTAAAAGAAAAAAAAAACTATCTTTCTTTATTTTCTTAAAAAAAAACTAATTTTCTTTCTTTCCTTAAAAAAAAAATTTGTTTTGGTGTATGCAAATTTGGGT
>NW_017973145.1:28593-35916 GCF_001876935.1 Asparagus officinalis | reverse complement strand
GCTCGAGGGAAGAAAAATCAAGAGAAGAGAGGGAGGGGGTGGCCGGCCCTAGAAAGAGAGGAAGAAAAAGAAAAAGAAAAAATAAAAAAACCCCTCTTATAGCCTTGAACCAGATCGGGCTAAACCAGACCAAGCTAGATTGGACCAGAATGGACCAGAATGAGCCAGAATGAGTCAGAATGAGCCAAATTGAGCCAGATTGAACCTGGCTGGACCAGACCAGACCAGAATGAGCCAAATTGAGCCAGATTGAACCAGAATGAGCCAGTCTGAGCCAAATTGAACCAGTTTGAACCAAATTTGAACCAGAATTCAAATTGGAGCTGAATTAAGCATTGAAACGACTTTTGATCAATCTACGGTTCAGTCCTTCACCTATGTAACCCTTCTCCCATATATTTGGAAGGGTTGGAAAGATTTTTAAGCCCAAATACTGCCTTTTTGGCACATTTTTGGGCCGGTTCAGGTTATTCGAACCTAAAGAATACTCCGAAAAGTATACGAGTATAAACTGCTTCTTAATACTCCAATAAGGTATACGAGTATAAACTATTCCCTCCTCTTTGTTGAGAAGTTTCTGGAGAATATTTTTCTAAAAATATTCTTAAGGATAACTCAACATAACTCCCAGGAGTGTATGAGTATAAACTAGACCTCCCCGCTCCAACTCCTTAAGAGCTTAAACTGTGTAGACTCCAAAATACTTACGAGTATAAACTGTGTTAAACGTCGGACAACGCGTCACAATGAAGATTCAAAGCCGTCAACCAATGGTCAATTCCGTGTTGAAACAACCAACTCGAGCTAAAAAAGCCAAGAAATCAAGAATCGATTTCAAATTCAAAATTCCGACAACGGTCAGACAATAAATGCAGCACCGGAACCCTCTCAAGCATTCGACAAAGCACCGAATAGCCTGGAGGATTGAAGGAATCAAGAACAAAAACCATTCCAAGATCCCGTCACACCGATTGAAGGTTGGGACAGTCATATCCAAAGTATTCCAGACTCTTCTATAAAAGAACGAGGCTGGAAAACTTTGGAGGGGGTATCTGTAGGCATATAAAATTGCTTATAGGTCCCTTAACAGGGCTCAACACGAACTAATGAACCATCGGGCGACGTATCTAAGCACGATCGTTAACCCGTCAACACCGAAGCCAAACAATGTGCGACGGAGCGGATTAACGAGGCTACGAAGCTGACGAACCACACGCGAACGACGGAATGAATCCACTCACGTGCAGAATCAAACCAACGGTTCAGGGAGTCAACGAGTCATTCAACCATATAACGGATTTGAACTCAGACACCAAAGCCGATTTACTGCCTAATTGGGGTTCAGAGCAACGCCACAGACGAACTCGGATGAATCGCAATCGAGTCACGATCAGTTTTGGAATCAAGCTCAGAATCGGATTTACTGCCAAATCAGGAATCAAGTCAACGAATCGATTACAGACCAATCAACCGCATAACCGAATCACGGACGAAGCGGATACAAGAACCGAAACAACCGAACGACGGACGCAAAACCCGGAGGGGCTCAGCCGAAACCGAGCCACCTCAAGGTGGCTCGGCCCAAGCCGAGCCACCCTGAGGTGGCTCGGCCAAAGCCGAGCCACCCCAGGGTGGCCGCCCAGATCTGTGCCAAATGCACAGATCTGGTTGCCTATAAATAGGCGGGGTCATTCATCATTTGAGAGGACTTTTGGAAGAACTTTTGGAGAGCCGAAACTCTGCCGGATTGAGACCTCATCTTGGAGTTTTTGAAGGCTTGAAGACTTGGACGTCCAGATCTGATTCTTGGCGAGCACCCGCATCACAAAAGGCAGGAGTTCGAGGGGATCGAGATCTCAGATCTACGTTGTTACACTCCGGATCAAAGCTTGGTCTTTGATCCCGAGATTTGAGCGATTGTTTCCTTGGTGAAATAATCCCTCCGGCTATTATTTTCTTGGTGAAATAATACCCGTTATACTGCGTAGATCTGCTCGGATATAGATCGCGCGGTGGTCCACGGCAAATAACCCCGGCGCAGGCAAAGAACCCACCAAAGCGAGCGACCGCAAAACAGGAGCTCGCGATTTGTTCGACAAAAGAGAAAAAGTTATAATTTTTTTAATTTTCTTTATTTTTGATTTTCATTGTAACCGGATCTAAAAAAGACCGGATCTTTTGTAACCGAAAAAACTGTTATTCAAGATAACAATGGAATCAATGAAGAAAGCAACGATTTTTCCCGCGAACATGGGGATCAGCGGAGACGACCTTTAGAGTTTCAGGTCGAAGACTTAGTTATGTTAAAAGTATCACCGATGAAGGGCGTTCAGCGTTTCGGTAGACGGGGGAAGCTTAACCCGAGATATGTTGGTCCTTTCAGGATCATCAAGCGCATTGGAGCTGTTTCTTACAGGTTAGACCTGCCAGCATCGATGTCGAGTGTACACGATGTTTTTCATGTTTTGATGCTTAAGAACCATCTGTGAGATGATGAGCAACAGAGAGTAATTGACTCACCAGAGATTGAGATTCAGGATGACTTGACTACCGTAGAGATTCCAGTATGCATACTTGCTAGAGAGAATTAAAAGCTTATGAATAAAGTCATTCCATTAGTGAAAGTTCAGTGGAACTGGCAAGGAGCCGAAGAGATTTCTTGGGAGCACGAGGAGGATGTTCGTCGCAACTACCCGCACCTGTTTGGACAGGTATGATGTTGATGCTTTGATAATTGTCATTATCTATATTGTTTAGACACATTTATATTTACCTTTAATACTAGAATGAGGATATTGTCACATGATCCTTAATCATTTGAAGCGTATGGTATATATATGAGGGTTTTCTTGTTTGGATTATTTCGCTCGACGTACCAATTTCTTTTAGTTAAGGATTTAGGTGAGAATGTTTGCATTCTAGGTTGTTAACTTTAAATATCATTGTGCTAATACTATAAGATATGTGCAGAAGGGTTTCTTAATATGAATTACACCTTCTTAATGAGTTTTCCCAGTTATTTAGCTTTGTGATGCGACTGCGGAATTTCGAGGACGAAATCCTATTAAGGGGGGTAAATGTAAAACCCCCATAATTTTTGAATGATATATTAATATGATATTAATTATGATATATAGATATTTAGTACGATAAATATCATTTAATGGTATATGAGTTTAATACCATATGTTTTGAGTGTGAACGAGTTCATACATGAGAGAGAAAAGAGTCGAAATATGCACAATGGCCAAACCCTTGAAAAACTGGAAATGACCAGTCCGGTCAACCGCCACGATCGTCCGCAGCCGATTGACCGCCACGGTCGACCGTGAAACCTGCAGAATGTTTTTTTTCTCCTATTTTGAGTTGGTTTCGGATTTCTGAACCCATATTCATTTTCGCTGATATATATATGAGTTTTTCACATTTTTCTCAGATTTTCTAAGAACCCTAACAGCCACCAAAACCCCCTAAACACTAGTTTGATTTCTTGGAGAAGATTGGAGGCTTTCGAGTGGGATTCTTTCTTGGTTTTTGGCTTTCGGAGTGGAGATCTCTTTCAACCTTGCTTCTAAAATGTTTTTCGACAATCTCAGGCGAGTATCATCTCTGCTAATCCCACTCCCAGTTTTCAAAATGTTTTAAAAGAGATTTAAACATGTTTTGTAGAGCCTAAACGACTAGATTATGAATAAAAGACAACTCGTTTGTATTATATGTATAAAGATTAGGTTTTTTCATGCTAAAAAGGTTGAGAACGAATTTTACATATGTATTTAAGATCTGAAGATGATTTTAAAACGTGGTTAATCTAAAGAAAGAAGTTTGATTCATCGTTTTGAGCTTTTATGCATGTTTTAGGGTTTTGAATATAAATATAATGCATAAAATCATGGTTATATATGTTGATTTTATTTTCAGATATTTCTATCTACCGTAACATGTTTGTATGCAAGATTCATGAAGTTTTGACCATGTTTGAATCACAAAAACACGACGTGAACACGACACACACAATAATCTGGAAAACTGGATTTCAGGCTCACGGTTGACCGCCACGGTCGACCGTCACGGTCGACCGTGACGGTCGACCGCGTGCAGGATAAAGACCTGGGTAGTCTACGGTCGACCGCCAGTCTGATGATGGCCGTGCATGTTTCGGATTTTGATTTGGTTTTCGAGCGATTCTCTCGACTTTGTGTTGATAGACTACAATGTTAAGAGTTGTTGAACACCTGGGATGATGGTGAACCTTAGATGTGGACATGCACACTGAGATATGTGCACTTATGCTTAGTTTGTGTTAGATTAACACACTTTTGCCACAAGTTAAATTTATAAATACACATGACTAGCATTTGATCTTTCACGTATCCGGAAATAGGAAGATAAAACCTATTACCACAAAACAATTGAGTAAGAGTACTACAATAGTATCATTATTACATGTATCCGAAATAGGGAGATAATAAATCCTATTACCGCAGAGCGATTGAGTAAGAGCATTACAAAAGTATCGCTATAGTATAAGATGATGCACACATAGATATTTGACCAGTTGTATGTTTTACTTCCATGATAGATTACCCGCGAATAGGGTATTTCCTTTGAGATTTTGGCACACCCGTTATGGACGGCAGTTATATTCGTTTTGGTTTGGTTGACATCCTCTTATTTTAGAGTAGGCTACTCGGATGTAATTCGAGATGATGTATTTATTCTTTATGTTAGAGATTTGAGTATGTTTCCTTGACTATTTATTTTTCATTCATAGAGAGCTATAAATGATTTGATATATGTAAGTACTGACTTTATTTTCTTATATACTCCTACCCCTTCCCCCGGGGAGAGGTAGTGATGATCTCGCTAGCGCTTTGACGCTCGTTGTTTCCCCGCTTTCAGGTAACGAGTCTGGCACACGGAGAGTCGTAGGTTGATGGGACTTCTTTTTGTTAAACCCTAGGGGGGTGATTAGGGTTGAGTTTAGGGTAATTCTTTGCAGGTTGATAGAACTTCTTTGTGTTAAACCCTAGAGGGGGGTGATTAGGGTTGAGATTAGGGTTGATGGGACTTCTTTGTGTTAAACCCTATAGGGGGTGGTTAGGTTGATGGGACTTCTATTCATTTGTTGATTATCAATTGTTAGCCTTCTTGTTTTGATGATGTTTAACAAATAATTTACAACAAATGTTGTTTGTCTAGTACTTGTGTTATTTATTCATTGTAGACAAACAACATGTTGGAGGATGGATGGAATAGCGCTTCAACGACGATATCAAATGGAGGTTGGCGGAATTGTGGAGTGAAGCTTATGCAATTCAAGTTCAAGATCCAAGTTCAGCTTCATCCGCATAGTGTACCAAGTCGAGCTTATTGAAGATCAAGATTCAAGATCCAAGTTCAGCTTCATCCGCATAGTGTACCAAGTCGAGCTTATTGAAGATCAAGATCTAGCTTAGGTAACTTAGTTTAGGTTTTATATTATGTGTGTCAAGTACCTTAAGGTCAATATCATATACACACACGTATTTGGTTTCTATGTATATATATAGTTATATATATACATGCATGGTTTTGGGTTTTCATATTTATAAATATGAAATTACATATTTCATATTTATTATTGTGATTTGGTTTAACTACTTAGATATGAAACAAATATATTTTTATATACATACTCATATGTTTCATTTTCTATTGTATTTGTGAAAATACTATATTCATTTTTTATAGACTTCATAACTATAGTTTACATCTTTTTTCAAGTCTATAAAATCATTGTGCAAAGTTTTAAAATATGGTTTAGCCTAAATGTCAAAATTCATATGTTTATATTTTTATATTTTGGACTATTTTGTAAAATGATGATATTTCTCATTTGATAAGTCCTTTTAGAAAACCAGTTTTTGTAGCATGTGTATTATCATGTCTACAATCATTTCCCAAAGTTTAATAATTTTTGGAATTTATTTGATATTTTTAAACAGTGTCTTAAAATCAACAAACTATTTTTAAAACTGTCAAATTTCATATATCAGTTCATGGTCGACCGCCACGGTCGACCGCGCCTGAGTCTTTTGCATAGGGACAGCAGAGACTTTCACGGTCGACCGTGAGCTCGGAAATTCCCACAGTCGACCGCCACGGTCGATCGCGTAAGTCTCTGGAAAATTTCTTCGTTTCTGAGCTGCTCGCGGTCGCCCGCGAGATTCCCACGGTCGACCGCCGAGTTGACCGTTGGACTCTAACGGCTAGTTTTCCAGAGCCGTTGCTGAGTTAGTTTTTTGGTCTTTTCTTGGATTTTTCTTGGCTTTGGGGTTTCATATAAATACCCCCTTATACCTCAATTCTTATATCCATCCAAGAAATATTTTAAAGAGTTTTAAAAAGAGTTTAAGCTTGTTTTAAGTTTGTTTAAGGGTTTGGTTTATGAAGAAAGTTTTACAAGAGCTTGAGGAGATTATTAATTGTATTTTGGGCATTCAATCCATCTCTCTCTTTTGTCATCTAGAGAAGTTTTCCTAAACTCAACTCTAGCTTTTATTTATAATTATTTGTTGATTATCATTTCTATTAAAGCTAGTTTTATATTGAGTTTAGATTTGATTTTATCTCATTGTTACACACACCCACTTGAGCTTATTGTATTTGCATACATAGTATATTAGGGTTGATTGTGTTCTCATCCATATTAGAGAACAATCATTCTTTGTATTGTGCTTAATCGTGAGATCACTTTGTAATACACTTGTACACCGAGAGGAGTGTGTGTGTGAGAGTCGAGGATCGTCCCAAGAGGAGTGGCGTCGGTTGACGAACCTAGGGAGAGATTGTAACCGAGCACTTGAGGGAGACACGACTAGGTCCAACACTTGTGAGGGTGTAGAGTGGGTTTGCAAGAGTGTGAGTTGTAGAGTTTTCGGTGAGTTAGAAAACCGAGTGTGGCGAGTGTTTGTGAACATTGATCGGTGAGCGTTGAAAACCGACATAGTGTGGTTGTAAACGTTATTCGGGTGAGCGTAGAAAAGCCGGTTGTGATAGTGGATTTCTCCATGGGAGTGGGGAGCAGAGACGTAGGATGGAAGGCCCGAACTCCGTGATCATTTGATTGTGTTTGAGTGTGCTTTGGCGTACCGAGTGTGGCGAGTGTTTGTGAACATTGATCGGTGAGCGTGGAAAACCGACATAGTGTGGTTGTAAACGTTATTCGGGTGAGCGTAGAAAAGCCGGTTGTGATAGTGGATTTCTCCATGGGAGTGGGGAGCAGAGACGTAGGATGGAAGGCCCGAACTCCGTGATCATTTGATTGTGTTTGAGTGTGCT
>NW_017973145.1:13305-26628 GCF_001876935.1 Asparagus officinalis | reverse complement strand
ATATGGTATTTTGATTTGATAGGGGGAGCTATTCCCTATATTTGCTTTATACTCATCTATGCTTATTGATAGGGGGAGCTTTCGCTCTCTTATTCTTTTTGTCCCCTTTTTGATGTTGTCAAAGGGGGAGAAATATTATGAGTATATGTATATTCTTTCTTGCTTATATGCATGATATATCTTGTATATTCATTTCCCTTCATGCATATATCTTTTTTTTGTAAATTGTTTGTCATCATCAAAAAGGGGGAGATTGTTGGCCTTGTTGTTTTGATGATGTTTAACAAACAATTTATTACTAATGTTGTTTGTCTAGTGTTTGTGCATTCCTATGTTTTGTAGACAAACAACGTTGTTGGAGGATGGATGGATTGCGCCATAACGACGATATCAAATGGAGGTTGGCGGAATGTCGGGTTGAAGCCTTGCAATTCAAAGTTAAAGATCAAGTTCAAGCTTCATCCGCAAAGTGTACCAAGTCAAGCTTATTGAAGATCAAGATCGGCTTGGGTAATCTTAGTTTAGGTTTTATATTATGTGTGTTAAGTACCTTAAGCTCAATATCATATACACACACGTATTTGGTTTCTATGTATATATATAGTTATATATATACATGCATGGTTTTGGGTTTTCATGTTTATAAATATGAAATTACATATTTCATATTTATTCTTGTGATTTGGTTTAACTACTTAGATATGAAACAAATATATTTTCATATACATACTCATATGTTTCATTTTCTATTGTATTTGTAAAAATATTGTATTCTTAGTTTTTGGACTTAACAATAATCATATACATATTTTATTAAGTCTAAATAATTAATGTGCAAAGTTTTAAAATATGGTTTAGCCTAAATGTCAAAATTCATATGTTTATATTTTTATATTTTGGACTATTTTGTAAAATGATGATATTTCTCATTTGATAAGTCCTTTTAGAAAACCAGTTTTTGTAGCATGTGTATTATCATGTCTACAATCATTTCCCAAAGTTTAATAATTTTTGGAATTTATTTGATATTTTTAAACAGTGTCTTAAAATCAACAAACTATTTTTAAAACTGTCAAATTTCATATATCAGTTCATGGTCGACCGCCACGGTCGACCGCGCCTGAGTCTTTTGCATAGGGACAGCAGAGACTTTCACGGTCGACCGTGAGCTCGGAAATTCCCACAGTCGACCGCCACGGTCGATCGCGTAAGTCTCTGGAAAATTTTCGTTTCTGAGAGCTGCTCGCGGTCGACCGCGAGATTCCCACGGTCGACCGCCGAGTTGACCGTTGGACTCTAACGACTAGTTTTCCAGAGCCGTCGCTGAGTTGGTTTTTTGGTCTTTTCTTGGTTTTCTTTTGACTTTGGGGTTTCATATAAATACCCCCTTATACCTCAGTTCTTATATCCATCCAAGAAATGTTTTAAAGAGTTTTAAAAAAAGTTTAAGCTTGTTTTAATTTTGATTAAGGGTTTGGTTTATGAAGAAAATTTTACAAGAGCTTGAGGAGATTATCAATTGTATTTTAGGCATTCAATCCATCTCTTTCTCTAGAGAAGTTTTCCTAAACTCAACTCTAGCTTTTATTTATAATTATTTGTTGATTATCATTTCTATTAAGCTAGAATTATATTGAGTTTAGTTTTGATTTATATCTCATTGTTTACACACACACCTACATTGAGCTTATTGTATTTTCATACATAGTATAATTGGGTTGGTGAGAGTTGTAACAATTGAGAGTGAGCTTTTATTGTGTTCTCATCCATATTAGAGAACAATCATTCTTTGTATTGTGCTTAATCATAAGATCACTTTGTAATACACTTGTACACCGAGAGGAGTGTGTGTGTGAGAGTCGGGGATCGTCCCAAGAGGAGTGGCGTCGGTTGACGAACCTAGGGAGAGATTGTAACCGAGCACTTGAGGGAGACACGACTAGGTCCAACACTTGTGAGGGTGTAGAGTGGGTTTGCAAGAGTGTGAGTTGTAGAGTTTTCGGTGAGTTAGAAAACCGAGTGTGGCGAGTGTTTGTGAACATTGATCGGTGAGCGTTGAAAACCGACATAGTGTGGTTGTAAACGTTATTCGGGTGAGCGTAGAAAAGCCGGTTGTGATAGTGGATTTCTCCATGGGAGTGGGGAGCAGAGACGTAGGATGGAAGGCCCGAACTCCGTGATCATTTGATTGTGTTTGAGTGTGCTTTGGCGTTTATTCTTATTACTGCTCATTGCTCATTTCGCCTTTGTCTCATTATTTACATCATCCACTATCTTGTTTCATTTTGTTTACCCTTGTGTTAATTTCATATCCTTGCATATATATCTCATAGTATATCTCTCTGCTAGGATATATTTCATTGTTCATATTGCTTATCCTAGTTCACATATCATGTTGTATTTCATATTTGCTAGGATAATTTGTAATTAGTTTTAATTGGCATAAAATCGGATTAGATTAGCATAAGACCCTAATCACCCCCCTCTAGGGTTTAACAATTGGTATCAGAGCTTGGTGCTCTTTGATTTAAGGTCTAATCACCTTGAGTTAAAGATCCAAGTTATCTTTCTGTGCTTATCTTGTTTTGATTGCATTTTTATCTTGCTTGTATATTTTTATAAATTATGGATATGAATGTTGCATCTTGTTTAGGCTATGATTCTAGTATTTCTCCTAAATTCAATGTTTTCCCCTATGCTCAATGGTGTTTTAGATTCAAATTATTTGTTCAATCTAAAAATATCGATTTATGGGAAGTCATTGATTGTGCTTATATTGTACCCACGTTGGAGAAATCCAAGTGGAGCAAACATGATAAAACAAGCTTATGTTAGAATTTTTATTAAATGCATTTAATTTATTATTGTCTAACAAGCTTGATTCTTTTGATAGCGCTTATACATTATGGAAATTCATAGAAGCGCATCAAGGGGACTTGGAGGCGATCCGACAAGCTTTGGAGGATCCGACTTCAAGTTCATATGGCGCATCATGCACACGACCACTAGGCGATAACCTTAGTGAGGTTTGCGAGTTCGAATCTATTAATGATTTATCTAGTGATAAACTTGCTTGTGCTAGTGAAAAATTATTGCATGCCTTTAACAAATTATAAAATAATTTTATTGATTTAAAAAGCAAGCATGATAATTTAGAATCCAATCATGAGGAGCTAGTGTCAAAATTGGATGTTATTGCAAAAGAAAATATCATGCTTAAAGAAAAGAATGATATGTTAATTTTGGAAAATAAAAAATTAACCACATTTATAACTAGCTTATCTCATGAAAAAGATAATGTCATGTTAGAAGTAGAAAACATACAAAATGATACTACTTCTTTCATAAATGACTATTTATGTTCTACTTCTAAAAATGCATATGTGCCTAAAAATAAAGATTTGAATCTTATGAATAATCGCATTTCATCTTTAGATTCAACTTTAAAAATATGCTTTAATAATCATAAGAGGCTTATGGATATGTGTGCCAAGTCTAAGAAATCATCCACTCATCATGCACACATATATAGCAAAGTTTACAAGTGCTCTATTTGCGACCATAAAGGCCATCTAGCTAAATTTTGCTATGATGCACACAAACATAAGAATTCTAATGCTCCTTGTGCATCTCATGTAGCTTCTTCATCTTGTACACTTACACATTCACATGCTCATTCTCACAAAGTTCATCATAAGTATGCTAGTGTGTTTAAGTGTGATCATTGTGGTCGTTTTGGTCATTTGGCCAAATATTATTTTTATTTGAAAAGAAAATCTCATTTGACAAATACTTCCAATAGACCACATGTTTTTAAATATGATGTTTGTGGTAGATATGGCTACTTAGGAAAGTTTTATTTTGATAATGTTTCACATTTGTAAAATAATCTTAAAAGATTATCTATGGTTGCAAATGTTTCCCGTGCACGAGCTAATGGTCCACAAAAACAAATGGATCTCTTTCATTGGAGCTAATGGTCCACAAAAACAAATGGATCTCTTTCATTGCACAAATTGTAATAGGAAGGGTCATTTGAGTGAATATTGCTTTGACCGTGTTAGTGCACCATATGTGCCCAAGAGGGTTCATAACCCTAGGGCTTTGAGCTTTAATGATAGGGGTCATGTCCTTAAACCTTTTGGTACCAACATTACTTGGGTATCAAAATAAATTTGATTTTAAACCAAGAATTTTAGTATTTTTATTTTTCTTTATCTTGGTTTTAAAAATTATGCTTTAAAATATTTTTATATGAAAATAATTTTTATTTGATAAAATCTTTTGTTTTCATGATTATTTGTTTCGATTTTGATGAGAGGTTTGTGTTTATATAACCCTCCGGGTTTATTGGGTGTTTATTCCCAAATCATGTTTACCGGGTGCTGAAAATAGGTACATGGGTTGATACTAGCTCAAGAGCTAGATATAGTTGCCTCTCTTGATTTTTGAAAATCAATGATGGTTTGGTTTTATACTCTTAAAAATGATTTTTAGTTTTTAAAATCCATAGTTCATGATTCTTGTATGTTACTTTTAAACTATGAAAATTTCGCTTTGATTTATTCTTTTGAATTCATTATATAAGCACAAATAGTTTCAAATATGCTTTATAATGTATTCTTTATGTGGTTTGATCAAGTTTTATAAAGAAAATTTCCTTTATTGATCAAATATTATTTTTGGGCTCAAATCTTTGGTTTATGATTTCATTTGAGTTATTTGTTTTCTTTTGAAAACTTTTTACATGATTCTCATGTCTTCTTTCTTGTGATTTCATAAATATATTTTATATACAATTTTTATGTTCTTTGATAAGAGACACTATTTTCATAATGATATATTTATATGTGTTCTCATTGTCTTTTGTATGTGAGTGGTGTTTAGCATATTTTTCATTTATGCTTACTCACATATGTTTGTCATGATCTTCATTTCATACTTTCATGAGGAATTTTGATAGGGGGAGCAATCCCTATATCTTTCTATATGTTATACTCACCTATGCTTATTGATAAGGGGAGCTTTCGCTCTCTTTATCCTTTTTTCCCCTTTTTGATGTTGTCAAAGGGGGAGAAATATTGTGAGTATATTCTTTCTTGTTTATATGCATGATATATTAAACTTTGTATATTCATTTCCTTTCATGCATATATCTTTTTTATAAATTGTTTGTCACCATCAAAAAGGGGGAGATTGTTGGCCTTCTTGTTTTGATGATGTTTAACAAATAATTTATAACAAATGTTTTTTGTCTAGTGCTTGTGTTATCTATTCATTGTAGACAAACAACATGTTGGAGGATGGATGGAATAGCGTTTCAACGACGATATCAAATGGAGGTTGGCGGAATTGTGGAGTGAAGCTTATGCAATTCAAGTTCAAGATCCAAGTTCAGCTTCATCCGCGTAGTGTACCAAGTCGAGCTTATTGAAGGTCAAGATCTAGCTTGGGTAACTTAGTTTAGGTTTTATATTATGTGTGTTAAGTACCTTAAGCTTAATATCATATACACACACGTATTTGGTTTCTATGTATATATATAGTTATATATATACATGCATGGTTTTGGGTTTTCATATTTATAAATATGAAATTACATATTTCATATTTATTATTGTGATTTGGTTTAACTACTTAGATATGAAACAAATATATTTTTATATACATACTCATATGTTTCATTTTCTATTGTATTTATGAAAATACTATATTCATTGTTTATAGACTTTATAACAATAGTTTACATCTTTCTTCAAGTCTATAAAATCATTGTGCAAAGTTTCAAAACATGGTTTAGCCTAAATGTCAAAATTCATATGTTTATATTTTTATGTTTTGGACTATTTTGCAAAATAATAA
This sequence comes from Asparagus officinalis, assembly GCF_001876935.1. Lineage (NCBI taxonomy): Eukaryota > Viridiplantae > Streptophyta > Magnoliopsida > Asparagales > Asparagaceae > Asparagus > Asparagus officinalis. Next base: position 20,766 of record NW_017973145.1, on the reverse strand, counting down.
TATTTTGTAGCATGTGTATTATCATATCTACAATCATTTCCCAAAGTTTTATAATTTTTGGAATTTATTTGATATTTTTAAACAGTGCCTTAAAATCAGCAAACTGTTTTCAAAACTATCAAATTTCATATATCAGTTCACGGTCGACCGCCACGGTCAACCGCGCCTGAGTCTTTTGCATAGTGGGTAGCAGAGACTTTCACGGTCGACCACCGCGGTCGACCGTGAGCTCGAAAATTCCCACGGTCGACCACCACGGTCGACCGCGTAAGTCTCTGAAAAATTTCTTCGTTTCTGAGCTGCTCGCGATCGACCGCGAGATTCCCACGGTCGACCGCCGAGTTGACCGTTGGACTCTAACGACTAGTTTTCCAGAGCCGTCGCTGAGTTGGTTTTTTGGTCTTTTCTTGGTTTTCTTTTGACTTTGGGGTTTCATATAAATACCCCCTTATACCTCAGTTCTTATATCCATCCAAGAAATGTTTTAAAGAGTTTTAAAAAAAGTTTAAGCTTGTTTTAATTTTGATTAAGGGTTTGGTTTATGAAGAAAATTTTACAAGAGCTTGAGGAGATTATCAATTGTATTTTGGGCATTCAATCCATCTCTCTCTCTTGTCATCTAGAGAAGTTTTTCTAAACTCAACTCTAGCTTTTATTTATAATTATTTGTTGATTATCATTTCTATTAAGCTAGAATTATATTGAGTTTAGTTTTGATTTATATCTCATTGTTTACACACACACCCACATTGAGCTTATTGTATTTTCATACATAGTATAATTGGGTTGGTGAGAGTTGTAACAATTGAGAGTGAGCTTTATTGTGTTCTCATCCATATTAGAGAACAATCATTCTTTGTATTGTGCTTAATCGTAAGATCACTTTGTAATACACTTGTACACCGAGAGGAGTGTGTGGTGAGAGTCGGGGATCGTCCCAAGAGGAGTGGCATCGGTTGACGAACCTAGGAAGATGTTATAACCGAGCACTTGAGGGAGACACGGCTAGGTCCAACACTTGTGAGGGTGTAGAGTGGGTTTGCAAGAGTGTGAGTTGTAGAGTTTTCGGTGAGCTAGAAAACCGAGTGTGAGGAGTGTTTGTGATCATTGATCGGTGAGCGTTGAAAACCGACATAGTGTGGTTGTAAACGTTATTCGGGTGAGCGTAGAAAACCCGGTTGTGATAGTGGATTTCTCCCCGGGAGTGGGGAGCGGAGACGTAGGACGGAAGGTCCGAACTTCGTGATCATTTGATTGTGTTTGAGTGTGCTTTGGTATTTATTCTTAATAGTGCTCATTGCTCATTTCGCCTTTGTCTTATTATTTACATCATCCACTATCTTGTTTTATTTTGTTTACCCTTGTGTTAATTTCATATCCTTGCATATATATCTCATAATATATCTCTCTGCTAGGATATATTTCATTGTTTATATTGCTTATCCTAGTTCACATATCATGTTGTATTTCATACTTGCTAGGATAATTTATAATTAGTTTTAATTAACATAAAATCAGATTAGATTAGCATAAGACCCTAATCACCCCCCCTCTATGGTTTAACACTTTGTTGTCCTTTTAGCTATTTATTATACTTTGTAGTTATTGCAGAACTCCACATGTAGTTGATTATTTTCAGACTCTAGATTGGTATTTTAGTTTAGAGTTGAGAACTTTTGTGAGACTTTGTTTATTTGGCTCTTTGTATTTGAGATCCAGTTTATACTCAGAGATATTTCTATTCTATTTCGGTTGGGCTCATTATTAATATTTTTTATGCTTCTTCTGTGTATATCCAGTGTTGCCAATTTCTATTTTTGCCTGTCTATACCTTCACCTATTTATTGTTTCCACTAGAGAGATAGTGATTTTGATGGTGAAACATGTCGTAGTATGGTGGTTGGTGTTTGACAGGTTTGACAATCCGGGTTTTATCTGGGATTGCAGCCTTGTGTGAACCCTGGGGCGTCACACCCCGCATGTGTGCAAGAAGTTCGATCTTTTCTTAGACATGAAAGATTCTATCGAAGATTTATTCAGGATTTCTCCAAGATTGCTTCTCCGCTAAGCAAATTGTTGCAAAAAGATGCACCTTCTAAATTCGATGAGAAATGCAAGGTGGCATTTGATTAATTAAAGGAGTTTTTGACATCTCCATCGGTGATTCAACCTCCAGATTGGAACCTTCCATTTGAGCTCATGTGTGATACAAGTGATTACGCGGTGGGAGCAGTTTAGGTCAAAGGATTGGCAATTGAATTACTCAACAACTGAAAAAGAACTTTTGTCTATTATATTTTCCTTAGAAAAATTTCGATCATATTTATTGGGAACTAAAGTGATTGTTTATTCCGATCATGCAGCTTTGAAATATTTACTTACAAAGAAGGAGGCAAAACCAATATTGATTAGATGGATTCTCCTTTTGCAAGAGTTTGATTTGGAGACTAGAGATAAGAAGGGGTCAAAAAATTTAGTTGCAGATCACCTTAGCCGCTTGATTCGTCTAGAAGATAATCGTCGTCTACAAGAGATGTTTCCAGAAGAACAATTATGTTCTGCCAAGTTGACACATCCATGGTATGCAGACATTGTAAATTATTTGGTTACTAATGAGTTACCTACAGGTTTGTCAAAGGCTCGGAAGAACAAGCTTAAGAGTGAAGCTAAAGACTTTGTATGGGATGACCCTTACCTTTGGAGGCATTGCTTGAATCAAGTGATAAGAAGGTGCATTCCTAAGGGTGAGTTTCTCTCTATTCTTACCTTCTGCCATTCTTATGCATGTGGGGGACATTTTGGACCAAAAAGAACAGTCCGTAAGGTACTAGAATGTGGATTTTATTAGCCTACATTGTTCAAAGATGCATACTTCTTTTGTAAGTCTTGTGATAATTGCCAAAGAACTGGTAACATATCCCACAAGAATCAAATGCCACAAACCTCCATACTTGTTTGCGAAATTTTTGATGTTTGGGGTATTAATTTCATGGGACCATTTCCTACATCTTTTGCCTTTACTTATATCTCGCTTGTAGTTGATTGTGTTTCTAAGTGGGTGGAAGCTAAATCCACCAGGACTAATGATTCTAAGGTTTTTGTAGATTTTCTCAAATCAAACATTTTGTTAGATTTGGAATACCCTGGGCTGTCATAAGTGATAGAGGTACTCACTTTTGTAATAGGACAGTTGAATCACTATTTAGAAAATATCATGCGATGCATAAGGTTTCCACTTCCTATCATCCACAAACAAATGGTCAAGATGAGGTGTCAAACAGGGAGGTCAAATCTATCTTGTAGAAGACGGTTCATCCTAATCGAAAGGATTGGAGTTTGAGGCTAGATAATGCATTGTGGGCATACAGAATGGCGTACAAGATACCAATTGGTATGTCTCCATACAGATTGGTGTTTGGTAAGTCATGTCACCTTCCCGTTGAATTAGAGCATAAGGTGTATTTGGGTGATTAAACAATGCAACATGAATCTGGATGAGGCCGGTGCACAAGGAAGCAAGAGCTGGAGGAATTGCGAAATGATGCTTATGAGAATGCAATGATTTACAAGGAGAAAACCAAAGCTTTTCATGATAAAATGATCTCTAGAAAATGTTTTAAAATTGGCCAGAAAGTTTTGTTGTATCACTCGAGACTCAAGCTTTTTCCTGGTAAGTTACGTTCTCGTTGGATGGGTCCATTTATTGTTACTAATGTTTTTCCTCATGGTGCAGTGGAAATTCGAAGTTTGAAGACTGACAAAACATTTAAGGTCAATGGTCATCGTCTCAAGCCTTATTATGAGGGATTCCAAGAAGAAGATGGGGAGGAAATGCGACTAGCAGACCCCATTATTTCTACTTGAGGAAATGAGGTCTGTGTTGGGCCAACGACGTTAAACAATGGCGCTGCTTGGGAGACAACCCAATGGGAGTTTGTTCCTTTCTCTTTTTATGCTTTCTTTATGTTATCCTTACATTGAGGACGAGGACAACGTAAGTTTTAAGTGTGGGGGGAAGGATTGCATTGTATCTAAGTTTGCATTTCATAGCATTTTAGGTGCATTTTCAAAAAAAATTAGGATTTAATATCATATAGTTGCATAAGTTAATTCATGGTTAAGTAATTTAGGAGTAGTATAATTAAATAGGAATTTACAAATTTGTTTTAGGAGAAGAGATTGTGTATAAAAATTATTTGAACTTCAAAATTTTGAACGAAACTTTGGGGTATACTTTTGAATAACTTTGGCTATCACCATAATAAATGTAAAAGGGCATTTTGGGGTATTTTCGTGGAGTGATTTATTTAGTAGAAATTCTTAAGGTTAAAAATGTTGAAAATCTCCTGTTTTTTTTATACATTTGACCCCTGGGGATACAAGGGTACGGGTCTCATAAAAAAATATAATAAGAGTTCAAAGAACTCAAAAGCAAATTCTTGTGGTAATTGCGGGTATGAATGAATACTCCGTGATTAATAAGAGTTCAAAGAACTCAAAAGCAAATTCTTGTGGTAATTGCGGGTATGAATGAATACTCCGTGATTGTGTGCCTAGAGGTAAATCTTAAGTAGTATTCTTGTGGTAATTGCGGGTATGAATGAATACTCCGTGATTGTGTGCCTAGAGGTAAATCTTAAGTAGTTGGGGGTTATGTGGCCAACACCATGAACATCTCACATGAAATTATATCAAGCACACTTCGTTGACAAGCTTTGCACCAAATCCAAAGGATTTGGATATAAAAAGAAATAGAAAAAATGAGTATCAATAAGCCCTAATAAATCTCTATGGGATCATTTTGTAAACGAAAGGAGAAATTTGGTACTTTAACCTTTAAAGAATATTTATGTAATATATCATTTTTTTAGAAGATGTATTTCGAAACGCTCTCGAGTAAAACATTTGTGGAGTGAATTTAAGTTTTCCAAAATAAACCGTGAAGTACTGTTTTGAGTTTTAGGAATCATATATAACTGATTTTCCTACTTAATCTCATTCTCTTAAATCGTTTTGTAAGTTTCTCATTCCCTAGAACTATGAGTTCAATTGCTTGAGGACAAGCAAAGATATAAGTGTCGGGGGATTTGATAAGTGCAAAAATATATACATATTTATTCCCTTATACTTAATCTTTGTGCAGAACTGATGTCTTGTTTAGACCACTAAATTGATATTTTCATTACAGGAGCAAAAGAAGAAGTTTGGTGAAAATGGTAACAAATCATGCAATCTGGACAGCTCAGTAACGTTTGGTGTTTTGGCCATATCTCTCTCGTATCAACTCGGAATTGGCTGAATAAACATTCTCTGGAAAGCTGGGAACGAGACCTACAACTTTTGTATTTATAATATCTCTGAAATTGGAACATATCATCAGAAAATATTTGCACAAAGAAGCACAATCTGAATTTCTGCGCTAGAGAAGTAATTATGGGAAGAATTTGAAGGCAAGTACTGAAGATATCAAATATTTAGAGATTATTGGAAGATACTTTTCTTGAGGGCAATGCCATTTGATGTGCAAGTATCTGTAGCCTATAAATAGAGGGTCTTTTCTAGGGTAGAGGGGATCAGAGAGAAAACACACAAATATTTTCTCTTTTCTTTGTATTGTGCTTTTTCACCATGCAAGGCTAGGCTTTTCTTTTCTAGTTCAAGGGGATGTTGAAATCTAAGATATTGTCCATGCAATAATTAATTACTGTAACTTTGTTTCTCACTCTTTTATGAATTGATTGTTTTATTCTGAGTTTAATGTTTATGATTTATGTATGCTTGATTCAGTTTTGGCCTGCTATCTCATTCATATATTAATTTGATGCTAGAATTAGGACTTCAATCTGTAGTTGTTGCTGATCTTGATTCATAAGTAGTAATTAGTGATCGTGCATGATTAAGGATAACACAACCTATGTTAAACAAATAGGGCGTCCGATTTTGTTGCTTAGACTAACCTTTTGTTCTTTGACCAGTAATGCTATTGTTGCACTAAATCTAGAGATCTTATCCTAGGATGTCCAACAGTTAGGTGTAATCCAACAAGCGTCTCTTGGTTACATATAGGGAGAAATTGGGGTAACATAGCTTGTTGTTATATACAGTTAGGAATTCCATAATAGAGTAGAAACATCAGTACAATTGATTAAGCATTTAAACTTAGGTGAAGATTGAACCAAGAAATGGAATCTTTTAAATTGTTTGATCTTTCATCACCTTTATTTTCCTGTTTTAAAATTAAGTGCATTACTACAATCCAAAATCCCCTCCTTTTTATTTCAGTCACGTTAAACATAAATTGATTAACTACTCTCCATGGATTCAACCCGTACTTGTCATTTCTACAAAATCTTTAAGAACAAAATTAAGGAATTTATTGTTAGTGCATTTGGTATGCCTCAAAACTCACCTTAAAACTCGTGATGAACTCCCAAACACGCGAGAAAATAGACTCTCCTTTGCCAAACGCCGACGATCTTGCCCTCTTCTCAGTATTTTGCTTCACAAATCTCTCAAAATTCATCAAAAAGTGCTCTAGGGTTTTTGAAAGGAGAGGGTGAGTGCTAGAGTTTAGAAATATGATGTAAAAGAAAAATTTTATGTAATATATCCATATATATATATAGGCAAACCCGAAACAAACAAATAGACCCAAATCCCAATAGAACTTAGAAAATAGTCTTCGGTATTTTAGGTGTAACAGGTTCATCCCACCTCAGAATGAGGTGATTTAAGATGCGTTGGAAATCTATTGAATAGACCTACAACTTTTCTCTTTTGTGATTTTACCGATTCAAATTGTATCGGTGTATAAATGCATATGTACTCTTAATTGGTCTCAAATCAATTACTATAAATACTCATTCATCATTAAATGATATTTATCATAATATAACTCATGTAATACTATTTACCATATTAGTTTTTAAAAAATTTACAGGGTTTTACATTCATCTCCCGTTAAAAGAATTTCATCCTCGAAATTCCGCAAACGTAATTTCATAGATTAATAATACAAGAAAAGCACATTGGGGTAATAATCTAGACAAGGAAACCCTTACATACACATCTTGTATCATTAATCCTAAAATACGTATCACAAGCAATATTTATATTTAATAATCTAGAATGCAAATACTCTCACTTAAAACCTAATTAAACGAAACTAGTCCTTCGGGTGAAAAATCAAAACAAAGAACCCTATATATATATACTATGTGTTCTGAATGATTAGGAGCTAAGTGTTAATATCCACATTCCAGTGTTAAATATAAATGGGGCTATACATATAACAATAGGATAATCGTATCGCATATCATTCACGCAAATACTTTATAATCAAAGCAAGATAGTTATCATAAAAAATTTCATAGTTTTTAGGATAATCGTATCGCATATCATTCACGCAAATACTTTATAATCAAAGCAAGATAGTTATCATAAAAAATTTCATAGTTTTTA
>NW_017973145.1:4016-11957 GCF_001876935.1 Asparagus officinalis | reverse complement strand
ATAACCATCTATCCTGAACTAAGAGGGCATTTGAGATTTAGAAATCCACAACACGAGAATTAGTACGTCGAGCGAAATAACCCAAACAAGAAAACCCTCATGTATATACCTTATCTCAAATTGTGCATCATTAAATCCCAACTCCAAATTCCTATGAATGAAACAGCAAAAGAGGGCATTTGAGATTTAGAAATCCACAACACGAGAATTAGTACGTCGAGCGAAATAACCCAAACAAGAAAACCCTCATGTATATACCTTATCTCAAATTGTGCATCATTAAATCCCAACTCCAAATTCCTATGAATGAAACAGCAAATAAAACAATATAACTCCAAATCTCAATAACCATCTATCCTGAACTAAGAGGGCATTTGAGATTTAGAAATCCACAACACGAGAATTAGTACGTCGAGCGAAATAACCCAAACAAGAAAACCCTCATGTATATACCTTATCTCAAATTGTGCATCATTAAATCCCAACTCCAAATTCCTATGAATGAAACAGCAAATAAAACAATATAACTCCAAATCTCAATAATACAAGTTACGTCAAATCCCCATACTACTGCTGGGTAGTTGGCAGTTACAAGAATAAACATGCGATAAAATGAAGCTCGTATAAAATGTGTCATGTAAGATAACCTCAATATCATACCCTACTCTCGGGTAACTAGCATAGGAGCATGAATGAAAACTATATGATTCTCTATTAGGAATATAATAATGCACATGGGTGAAGTCTACCGCGGTCTCATTGCAGTATACTAACTAACACACCCTGAGTGTAGTTCCTCATAGTCTTATTACGGAGTGCCAACTATCTCATTCAATAATGATGCACAACGGAGTGTAGTCTGTTGCGATCTCATTGCAACATACTAACTAACCACCTTGAGTGTAGTCTACCACGGTCTTATTGCAATATACCAAGTAACGCACTCAGGCATCCAACTACCATGAATTGTAACAATATGTGTCACTATCATGTATGAAAAATCTCGGGAATATATGTTACTCACCTCTATCCCTCTTGCGAACGCAACCCTAAAACCTATACGTTAATGTCCAAACATGTATCTCGATGTGCGTACCCGAACTTTGTATTCACGATCAATTCACCTATCAACAAACAGCAAACATAGCGCAACACAGATCAGTCGACAAAAAATAACTCTTCGGTCGACTGAAATATGTGCACAAATATGCATATGCAAATTAATAGGGATCGGTCGACCGATTCCTTCACTTCGGTTAACTGACCCCAGCACAAATAGAATACATGTTTCAGTTTTTGATTTTTGATCTACAATGCTAGAAAATTGCTAATTTTGCATGAATACACATAAAATAACACTTATTTAATGTGATTAGGGTTCAATTATCAACATGAAACATAATTTTTATATCTAGTTGAATTATATAAAGCCGTTGTTATACTTAAACTAAGGTTTAAGGCCAAATAAAACCAAATAAAACTTAATAAATCAATTAAAAATAAGGATAGAATTGGAGGAGACGAAACTCGTCTAAAACTCGTGATGAACTCCCAAACACGCGAGAAAACAGATCCTCCTTTGCCAAACGCCGATGATCTCGCCCTCTTTCTCGGGTATTTTGCTTCACGCAGCTCTCAAAAGTTCACCAAAATTATTCTGAGTTTTTAAAGGAGGAGATTGTGTGTCTAGGGTTTTAGAAATATGATTTAAAAAGAGGAATTTTATGTATATATCCATATAATTTTATAGGCAAGATCTGAAACAAACCAAACAAACCGATCCAAATAGGACTAGAAAATAGCTTTTGAGTATTTTGGCTGTAATTTTTCATCCATCTCAAAAATGAGGAATTTAAAAATGCATTGGAAATGTTATTAAAGAGAGCTACTTCTTTTTCTCTTTGAGATTTTTTAATTTAAATTGCATCGGTATAAGTGCATATATGTACTTTAATTGGTCTCAATGAATTATCATTAATGCTCATTCATCATTAAATGATATTTATCACATTTATTAATCATTTTAATGCTATTTGCCATAGTATTTCAAAATATTTACATGGTTTTTACAATAGAGAGAGAGAGGAGGGAGAAGGAGGGAAATAGGTATGATAGGTACAAAGCACACAGTTTTTGTGCTTGTGGTGAGGTGGAATTTCTCCCTCCACTCATTAAAATAGGCGCCCACAGTTTACATGGGATTGGGGAAGCAGATAGGAATTGGGAATGAGTGGATGGGAAGAGAAACCTTCATACGGAGCCAATAAAATTTGTGTTGGTCGCAAGCATCAATTATTTTCATAAGATTATATATATAATATATATTCATATATATATAATATATATATATATATATATATATTATATATTATATATTATATTATAATATATATATATATGTATATATTATTATATGATTATATCATTAAAAAACTTAACTTTTCAAAGAAGGTTGCAGAAAATGGGCATAAAAAAACTCTTGAATTCAAGGTTATTCTATCTTATAATGGCCTAATTTGACGAGTACTTTAAGCCCAAGGAGTATACAACACTTAATGACCTAATACCAATTGGGTAGGATTCATTGGCAGCAAAACCATAAATCGGTTTACTTAGAAAAGCTGATAAAATGTAGAAAATATCACCAAGATTATAAAGGATATGAATGAACAATATACTAACAATATTTTATATATATAGCGTTATATTTGTATATATGCCTGAAACTTATTTCGAATTACTGAGACTTAAAATTATTTAAATAAAGAGTTGGCATGTTCTCTTTAAAACTTTAAATCAATTTCTAAGTTATAATTGTTTTTATATTGCTATAATGAAAATTTTTCTAGGAGATTTACCTCAGAGTTAAGTAATCAAAGCATTTTCTTGAGTAATAAACTAGCTTGCAATTTGAGTCATAATATACTCGAGCAATTATTATTTACTAAATATTTAAATTGGAAAGTTGACCAAAATTTAATGGGTATATTCAGCTATGAACCCTTACAGGACTAGTAACTCAGTCCATCAAGGTAAACCTAGGATTTACGGGCTTGTTGTATGCGCTAATTACAACGCGATTCTTGTGAAAATGAAGTTAGAGATTTTTTTCTCTCTTTTCCTTTTAATTTATTTATTGGATAGAGAATATAAAAGTTTAGCGTGTAGGGGTATTTGTTTAATCATTGTTATTTATATTTTTTTTACATCATTATCTATTGATTTAAACAAAATATCACTAATAACATATTTTCTCTTAATTGCAGTTAATGAATAAAGCCCAATAGAACTTACGTCTCATTACTAAAGAAGCTAAGAAGTCCACCCACACACACATTGAGAAACTCGGCCAAAGAACAAGATGACTGAGTATTGATACGGGGTCTGATAGTGGTATCGCATTCCGTATTGATAACAAGTTTATTATTTTGGATGAAAGCTTAAAGGCTGGAATTGATTAATCTGGGGATCAAGTTCAATCCATGGGATGATATTGGCTGTAATACTCTATAAATAGGGGTATAAAGGGAGGTGTTTAGGTGTGAAATATTTTGTGAAAACTCCATTTGAAGAGGAGGTTACTCTTAATTGAGAAAACCTTCTAAATTATAACTTTTTGTTGCAATTAATAAAAAAGTATTTTTACCTCTTCATATTTTTCTTTTCTTCTCTTTGTTTGATTATGAAGATGAAGGGAGATTGAAGATGAAAATCAAGATGAATGTTTGCTATAACCTTGAGGCTAGAACCCTCATGGGTTATAAATTTTCTCTTTGTTAATGAATTTATCTTTTGTTTTTTTTTCTTATTTAAATAGCCAAGGGGCTAGAACCCTCTTGCCTTAGATTTATTATCATGCCTAATAGAGTAGATTTACTTTCATGTCTATACTTTCTTTCTTTAAATTCTTGTATTTATTTCTTACAATTTATTTTGTTGTTTAAACTTTATTTTTTATACTATTCACCTTGAGGTTAGAACCCTCTTAGGATTAGTTTTTATTTTTATTTATTTTCCCTTTACTTGATTTATCTTGAGGCTAGAACTCTCTAGGGAATTGCCCATTTTTAAAGATGTGGAACTAATACTTGTGGGAACTCTAGAAATTACATGAAACTAGCTAGTAAGTTTAATTCTAGATTCCTCATATCTCTAATTAAATCCTCCATCTTTTACTTTCTTTATTTTTCTTTTTATTCTTGATTCTTCTCTCATTTGCTTCTTGATTTTTCATTCATCTTAATTTCTTCCATTTTGTTAGTTTTGTTTACATTTACACTTTATCACTTCCACTCTTTATCTCTCCAGTCACAATCTTAGTTTATTTATCTACATACAATCACCCTCACTCTCTATCTCTCCACAATCACATCCATCACTCTTAACTATCACACACGCAACATAAGAACCGATTTTGATTTTCTCCTACAAACACCTTCCTCGTGGGATCCATAACTTTTTATACTATAACTTGATGATTGTGCACTTGTAACTCTAGAAGTATACTTTTATACCCTGTCAGAAGCTCAAGAATCACTAAACTATTATTGGGTCAATCATCATCTAAAAGTAGTGTGTATTTACTTGAGCATAAAGAAATTACAGATATTTTTTTTCAACATAAACTTCTCATTCATGGTAGGGTTTTCTGTTCGACCTTTTAGGTAACTGTGAGCATGTAATTATTTTCATTGTACTTTGGTCAAAAATAGATTAATTTCCTTCCTTTCTTCCACCTTGACATTTAGCAATAGCATTTAGGTATGAGATAAGGGTAGCCAAACTTGATTAACTTCCAAAGTTTTTCTATTATTGGTTGGAGGAGAGAAGTCACACGAACTAAAAAAATTGAACGATAAGAAAACAATGAGTGAAAGAGGAGATAGGGGCGAGAAAGTACAATAGATTAGAGGAGCTAACGCTGTGGTGGACCGAGGAGCTGTAGTCTGCTTCGTGGACGGCGTCACCTGCCTTGGAGGAGGAAGTGAGCTTATAGCTAGGGTTTAGGATCTCTCTCTGCATTGCTGGTTTGTGGAGGCCGTCAACTACCTTGGGGAGGAAGAAGTAAGCTTATAGCTAGGATCTAGTATCTCTCTGGGCAGCACAGCTGGTTCCTGGAATAAGCAGAGGTAAATAATGGTAGGCTAAAGTAAGTATTCTATCCCTTCTTGGATTTTAGGGTAATTTAAATTGTGATGTTGATTCCTGCATAAGTTTATATGAAGTGGCTTGTAACCATTTCCTCCAAAAAGGATATCATGATGTACGTAATCTTTTATACAAACCTGACTCCAAAAAGGATATCTTGTTGGCTTTGAAATAGGATCGACCCAAGTTCACAACCTGTAAGCTTTTATACAAACCTGAAAACAAAAGTTTCCTGTCTGATTTTTGGAGAAACCGAACACCAAACACAAGGGACTCTGCTGCAGGAATTCTAGTCTCTGTTTCTGATGTTGAACCCGAACAGAGAAGGAACAGAACCTGCAGTTGTTTACAAAGCAAAACCGGAACCTGGGAGTTTTCTTTGGGACCGAACAACTGCAGCAAAACCTGTAGACAGAGAGAGAACGAACAGAGGAGAGGAACCTTTTGATTCTTTTCTTTTCTTATTAAACTCATCAATATGGTTTACATATATATAGGATTAAGATTACAACTCTAATCTTATCCAATAACTAGAAAACTATCTACTAACTAGTATTCTACTCTAATTAGAATTCTACTAACTGACAATCCTTGGACTGATTACAACTCACATTCTCCCCTTTAATCTGGACGAGATTCCAAGTCCCTTATTCCTAGAAGCTCCCGCATCTCGATGAACTTCACCCTTGCTAGTGCCTTTGTGAGAATATCCGCTCGCTGCTCGCTCGTGCTCACGAACTCCACTTTAATCTGTCCTCGCTCAACACACTCACGAATGAAGTGAAAACGTGTGTCGATATGCTTGCTTCTTCCATGGAAAACTGGATTCTTCATCAAGGCAATCGCTGACTTGTTGTCGACGAAGAGTGTGACCGGCTTGGGCTCACTCCCAATCACCTCGCTGATTAAACTCCTCAACCACAAGCCTTGGCACGCTGCTGCAGTTGCCGCCATAAATTCTGCCTCGCAGGATGATAATGCCACCGTCTTCTGCTTCTGTGATGTCCAAGTGACCAAACTGTCACCTAGATAAAATGCCATGCCACCTGTGCTGCGCCTGTCATCAACGTCTCCCGCAATATCACTGTCAGTGAATCCCACCAACTCTTCATTGCCTCGACCTCGTTTGTACACCAATCCGTAGGACATAGTACCCTTCACGTACCTCAAAATATGCTTGACAACCTGTCTATGCAAAACTGTAGGGTGCTCCATGTACCTACTCACAATCCCCACGGCATATGTGATATCGGGTCGGGTGTGAGTTAGATACCTCATGTCACGCCCCGCTTCCCAAAATATCAGGGAATCGGAACGTGAACAAGTCCGCGACGTATTAGACTGAGGAGAGATAAGTACTAGACCCCGTCTTCTCAATCTAATACGCTAAGCGTCAGAAAATAAATACAATGCGAAGTCACAGGTCCCCGATCACAATCAGCAAGAATATAATAGACAGACTCAGAATAAAATAATACATATCACAAATGAATATCATCCAAGACATAATATTCGGGTCAAACATGCCCTTATACATATCTGAACAAATGAATACTGAAGAAATACACATATACATTGATCAATGGAAAAAGAAAGAATTACAAAAATAAACTGGAACCATCGAAGAATAAGCTTTGACTCCTTCTCCTGCTCCGTCTACAAGACACTCCTGCTGAGAATCATTTGGCTCCTGGTGAACCTGTTCTTCTCCTAAGTCTGACGTACACCAGAGAAAACATGTGTACGTCAGGTGCATGGCGCACGACAAGACCCGACCCCACAAAGAAAATAGAACAAACGGAAATCCAATGCGAAAAACGATACGATAACAGAAACAATAAAAGAACGTACAACTAAAATCCACAAATCAACATGAAAACACTACTAAATCATGATAACATAAAGCATCCAGAATCGATAGCGATCAGTCTAATCATCCAAGTAACAGGGGCATACAATAGATGGAATTAATACCTAAAAATCTACAACTCGAGACGTAGTACGTCGAGCGAAATAATCCAAACAAGGAAACCCTCATGTATATACCATATGTCTCGAATTGTAAATAATTAAATATTAATCCCGATCTATGTATAAAAAGAACAACACTGATCTACATCTCAACAAAACTAACAAGGTCCACCACAAGACACGCAAGCATATTATTCTTGTTTTACATGTTATTTGAATTGGGGAAGAATATTCTGATGTATATAATCGGGTTGTATATAATCGGGTCCCCGTAAAGTCGTCCGGGGGCCGCCTTCAAGTCAAGTATTGGCCCTCTGGCCCATGTACATAACACTCACGATATCACGATAACAAGAAAGCGCTGTGCCCGTTTATATACATGCTATATTCTCCGTCCAATCCCCCTTTATAACCCCATGTTTGTCATATTAATTAAGTAACTGTACATGAAATATTGTGCACTAGCCACGGACCCTCTGGCCCATGTACATAACACTCACGATATCACGATAACAAGAAAGCGCTGTGCCCGTTTATATACATGCTATATTCTCCGTCCAATCCCCCTTTATAACCCCATGTTTGTCATATTAATTAAGTAACTGTACATGAAATATTGTGCACTAGCCACGGAGTTACCGTGGAACGACTTCTGTAAAACTATGAACATAACCGTGACCCACAACACGTCCGATCAAGAGTGCATCGTCGAGTCAATGCTATAATAATAATAATAATAATCAAGGAAACCTCATGCCGGGATATCGATATCGAGGGAACTCGGGACTCCTCACATCGGGATATCGATGTCGAGCGAGTATA
>NW_017973145.1:0-3201 GCF_001876935.1 Asparagus officinalis | reverse complement strand
GACTTGTTGTCGACGAAGAGTGTGACCGGCTTGGGCTCACTCCCAATCACCTCGCTGATTAAACTCCTCAACCACAAGCCTTGGCATGCTGCTGCAGTTGCCGCCATAAATTCTGCCTCGCAGGATGATAATGCCACCGTCTTCTGCTTCTGTGATGTCCAAGTGACCAAACTGTCACCTAGATAAAATGCCATGCCGCCTGTGCTGCGCCTATCATCAACATCTCCCGCAAGGTCACTGTCAGTGAATCCCACCAACTCTTCATTGCCTCGACCTCGTTTGTACACCAATCCGTAGGACATAGTACCCTTCACGTACCTCAAAATATGCTTGACAACCTGTCTATGCAAAACTGTAGGGTGCTCCATGTACCTACTCACAATCCCCACGGCATATGTGATATCGGGTCGGGTGTGAGTTAGATACCTCAAAGATCCGATAATCCGTCTATACTCCGTCACGTCCACCGGTGTCCCTTCAGAATCCTTTCCAAGCTTTAGCTTTGTTTCCATAGGATATTGCGTCGGGGTGCAATCCATCATGCCGAACTGACCCAAAACCTTCTTCGCATAGGCCGCCTGCCTTAGTGCAATACAATCATCTCGCTGATCCACCTCGATGCCAAGATAATAGGAAAGTAAACCAAGGTCACTCATCTCGAACAGTTTGTAGACCTTGTGCTCCTGATTCTTCACAACGAACCCTTCAGGTTGAGCCACATACACTTCTTCCTGGAGATCACCATTTAGGAATGCCGACTTCACATCCAAATGGTGCACCTCCCACCCGTTCTGTGCTGATATAGCGAGGATTATTCTGATGGTATCAAGCCTCGCCACAGGTGCAAACACCTCATCGAAGTCCACGCCTTGCTGCTGGATGTACCCTTTTGCTACATATTTAGGAATGCCGACTTCACATCCAGATGGTGCACCTCCCACCCATTCTGTGCTGATATGGCGAGGATTATTCTGATGGTATCAAGCCTCGCCACAGGTGCAAACACCTCATCGAAGTCCACGCCTTGCTGCTGGACGTACCCTTTTGCTACAAGTCTTGCTTTGTGCTTGAGAACGTTGCCTTCATTGTCCTTCTTCAGCTTGTACACCCATTTGAGACCAATGGGTTTAGAACCTCGCGGTAGCTCCGTGAGTATCCAAGTCTTGTTCTTCTCGATGGCCTCCATTTCCTTCTCCATAGCTATCCGCCATTCTTGATCTGATGCGGCCTCGAGATAGAGGAACAACTCCTCTGCAGGGAGATCAATCACCTCCGTCTCCGCATAGATGTCCGCAAGGGATCGGTAGCGTACTGGAGTCATCACTGCAGCTTCAGGGGGTCCGAACGCGTCCAAAACAGTGGGGTTCGCTGCCTCCGCAGCAGTTTCTGGACCAGCGAGCAAACTACCCCTGGTTCGGCCTGCAACAGTGCCAACATTTGCGGGTGTTTGGCCTGCAGCAGTGCCAGCAGCAGCAGCTCCTGCAGGAGCTGTTCGGTGTGCCGGCTGTCCAGGGTCGTCTCCGGTCAGCGCCGCTGCGATACGATTTCCTGCAGGGGCTGTTCGGCCAGCAGGTTGTCCAGGAAAAACTGCAGCAGATCGGTCTGCTTGCTGTCCATTTTGGACTGCAGAGAATGCGCCGGTTGTTGTGTCGACAGCTGCAGTTTCGCCTTCCACTGTTATGTCCATCCAGCTGGGTGATCTTTCGACTCCATCGGCGCTCCATTCCCACTCTTTTCCTTCCACGAACGCGACGTCTCTGCTGACATGAATTCTGCCGTGTTGAGGGTCGTAGAGGCGATGCGCTTTGCTTCCTTCTTCTACCCCAATATACACCATTGGCGTGCTCCGGTCGTCGAGTTTCTTGTGAGAAGGACCTGCAATCTTCACATGCGCCATACATCCAAAAACTCTCAAGTGTTCTAGGTGGGGTTTCTTACCAAACCAAGCTTCGTAGGGTGTGTGGTCGTGCAACGCCTTGGTTGGTAGTCGGTTGAGGATGTACACCGCGTGCCTAACCGCTTCGCCCCACATGGTTCCAGGCATATGCATGCTCTTAAGTAGGCTCCTCGCCATGTCCATCACCGTGCGATTACGCCTCTCCACTACACCGTTTTGCTGCGGGGTGTACGGTGCAGTGAGATGACGCTTGATGCCGTAGTCTTCACAAAACTTGGTGAACTCCTTTGACAAGAACTCGCCACCACGATCCGTCCTCAATGTCTTCACCTTGTGGTCACATGCATTCTCAACCTCTGTTTTGAATCACCTTGTGGTCACATGCGTTTTCAACCACTGTTTTGAACTTCTTGAAGGTTTCACAAGCTTGACTCTTGGCCTTCAACATGTATACCCACATCCATCGGCTGAAATCATCAACGATAAGAAGGAAGTAGTTGTTCCCAGCAAGTGTAGATGGGGTGATAGGACCACATAGATCTGCATGTAGTAACTCCAGCGGCTTCTGAGCTCTGAAATTTGCTTGTGAAGGGAACGGCAGTCTTGCTTGCTTGGCGACAAGGCATCCTTCGCATAGTTGATTCGGGTGCAAGATCTTCGGCAATCCGGAAGCCATCCTCTTATCAGTCATCATCTTGAGGGCGAAGAAATTGACATGCCCAAGGCGAGCATGCCATAACCAAGCTGGATCGTTAATGTTCGCCATCAAACACGCCGGCTTGCAAGTCTTTAACTCTATCCTGTACAATCGGTTAGTCGAACGTGTCACCCTCATCAAGAGGGCACCGTTCCTATCAAACACCCTCAGGAAATCACCAGAAATAACAACGTTGCTTCCATCTTCAGTCATCTGACCAAGGCTAATAATGTTAGATTTCAAATTCGGAATGTAATATACCTCAGGTAGTAGCCTTTGATCGCCGTTGTTGCACTGAAAGAGGATAGAACCTTTCCCCTTGATCTCTACCGCGGATCCATCACCAAACTTGACGGTTCCCTTGATGTTCTCGTCGAGCTCCTTGAACTTATCTCGGTGGCCGATCATGTGATTGCTAGCTCCGTTGTCAAGATACCAAGTGTTGTTGTCAACACGTGCCTCCCCCGCTGTAAGTAAATCCGGCGTCACCTTCTCTTCATTCAGCAAAATGACACTTGACGATTCCTCTAACATAGCAATCATCAAGGTTGGCTCCTCGTCATATGCACGGGTAAGATGAGCCTCCTGTTCATTATTGCGGCGTTGC
>NW_017973144.1:17318-36946 GCF_001876935.1 Asparagus officinalis | reverse complement strand
GTATTTTTCGGTCGACCGATATTTTCTTCGGTCAACCGATTTTTGCCTCTGTTCAGCCGTGATTTTTTTTAAAACGGTCGTGTGCCTCGAACCCTGTGCTTTCACTTGTTAGTGATTGGCACAGTCTGTGATGAGGGTCTGAAGAAGAGATTATTATCTCATTTGGGTAGATTTGTTTTTTGTTTTAAAATGATTTAAACTCTCCTATAAAATCCCCAGACCTTTTCTTCTTCCTCCAAGCCCTAACGTTTGAAAACCAGAGAGCTTTTTCTGTTTCCTGAGAAAATTTTCAAAACTCTGGTTTTCTCTCTGTTTCAAGTGTGTTTCACTTCCCAGCTTCAGTACTCTTCTCTTTGCTATAGGGGCTTGTGTAAAGAGAGGTTCTTGCTTGTTTTTTTTCTTCTGCTGCTGTGTGGTTGAGATCTGTGGAGATCTACTGTGAGGGAGTGTGATCTGTGAGATCAAACTATGTAGCGAGAGAGAGATCTTGTGGGATCGCTGTGTAGACGAACTTCCGGCTTCCAAACCGGATGTGTTAGTGGATTTCTCCTCGAGAGTGGGGAGCGGGGACGTAGGTCAGCGGGCCGAACCTCGTTAACACATCGCGCGTTAAGGATAACGATTCCTAACTCTATCTCTTTCTATTTGATTACACTTCTGTTTTGTGGTTTGCTTGTGCTGAGTTTTAAATTGCATATTAGAGCCTCTTGACCCTAATCACCCCCCCTCTAGGGTCTAACAAACGCGTTACGAGTAAAAAGTCAACACGAGTCAATATATCATGACGGAGATAAATCAGTTCAAATAAGGCTAAACCAGTCTTGAACCAGGTTGAACCAGTTCTGAACCAATTCTGAACCAGTTTGAACCAGATTTGAACTAAAATTCAAATTGGAGCTGAACCGAGTGTCAAAACGACTTCAAAACGACCGACGGTCCAGTCCCTTATTTATTCACTCCTCTCCCAGATATTCAGAAGGGTCGGAAAATTTTTGGAGCCTAATTACTGCCTTTTTTGGGTCATTATTAAGCCAACATTATTAGGACAATTCAGCTCATTCTCAATACTCCAATAAGGTATACGAGTATAAACTATTCCTTATTTTTGGTTGAGAAGTTTCTGGAGAATATTTTTCTAAAAATATTCTTAAGGATAACTCAACAACACTACGCCGGACAACGCGTCGCAAATAAAGACTCAACGCTAGCAATCAATGGTCAGTGCTAAGTAGAAACAGCAAACAAGAGCTAAAAATTAGAAAATCAGGAATCGAATTCAAGTTCAAAATTCTGACAACGGTCAGACAATAAATGCAGCACCAGAACCCTTACAAACATTCGACAAAGCACCGAATAGCCTGAAGGATTGAAGGAATCAAGAACAGAAGCCATTCTAAGGTCCCGTTACACCGACTGAAGGTTAGGATAATCATATCCAAAGTATTCCAGACTCTTCTATAAAAGAACAAGGCTGAAATACTTTGGAGGGGGTATCTGTAGGCGTATAAAACTGCTTATAGGTCCCTTAACACAGCTCGGCACGGTGATTCGACAAACCAATGAACCAGCGGATGATATATCCAAGCATGGGCGTTAGACCACCACATCAAAGCCAAGTGACACGCGACGAAGCGGATTAACAAGGTGACGAGGTTAACGAATCGCACGCAAACAACGGAATACACCCACTCGCGTGCGGAATCAAGCTAACGGTTCGGTGAGTCAACGAGTCATCCAACCGTGGAACGGATTCAAACTCAAACTCCAAGGCGAATTTACTGCCAAATCGGGATCCGGACTGCCAAATCAGAGTTCAGATCAATGACGAAGCGGATTTACTGCCAAAACAGGATCCGGACTACCAAATCAGAGTCTAGATCAATAATAAAACTCGGATAAACCGCGAAATCGGACAACGAACACAACGGCGAACACCCGGCCAAAACCAAGCCACCCAAGGGTGGCTCGGTGGCCGAGCCACCCAAGGGTGGCTCGGTGGCCGAGCCACCCCAAAAGGGGTGGCTCGGTGGCCGAGCCACCTAGCGCCAAGCCACCCCAAGGTGGCGGGGTGGCGGAGCCACACTCAGATCTGGGCCCAGATCTGGGCCCAGATCCGCTTTCAGAGGCAATAAATAAAGGAGTAAGAGCTCATTTTCAAAGGGTTGGAATTTTAGAGCCGAAACTCTGCCGGATTAAGAACTCACCCTCAGATTTTTAACTTAGAAGACTCGGACTCTCAGATCTGGTTCTTAGCGATCATCCACGCCAAATAAGACAGGAGTTCGAGAGAGATCAGATCTGAGATCTACATGGTTTTCCTCCGGATCAAGGCTTGGTTTTTGATCCCGAGAAGAGTCTCGATTTTGCTTGGTCGATTTCGATTACTAAAGGCTATTATTTCCTTGGTGAAATAGTACCCCCGGCTGTTATTTCCTTCGTGAAATAACACCCGTCATATCGTGTAGATTCGACCAGATCAAGATCGCGCGGTGGTCCACGGATTAACCCCGGCGCAGGTGAAGAACCCACAAAAGCGAGAGACCGCAAAACAGGATCTCGCGATTTGTTCGACAAATAAGGAAAGTTGTAATTTTTATTTCTTTTTTGATTTTGTTGTAACCGGATCTTATAAAAAGATCGGATCTTTTGTAATTGATAAACTATTACTTGAGAAAGCAATGACATCAATGAAAGCAACTTTCACCATGAACAGAGATAAGGCGCACGATGCGGATGCTTTTTACAAGCCAATATATTCTGCTAGCATCGGAGGCATATTGCCACAGATTGGCGGTATATATAGCCATACTAGATCAAGACAGAGAGTAGCAATCACTCTTGACTACTTCCTCCTCTAAACACAAGCATCGTGGGTGTCGTCTCAAATTGACCAACCCATTGCTCTGATACCAAATGAAAATACCCTAGAGGGGTGGAGGGGGGGGGGTGAATATGATAATTGCTAATCTAATCCAATTTTGATACCAAACTAAAACTTATAATATAATATTCTAGCAATATGATATACAAGGATAAGCAAGAGACAATAGGCGATATAAACAATCACAAGATGTAAAGAGAGATAGCACACAAAAGACAATCGCAAACACACGATATGATCGTTGAGTTCGATCAACCCTCGACCTACGTCTCCGCTCCTCACCTCGAGGAGATCTCTACTATATCTCAAAAACTACACAATAACGGTTTTCAAAGATCACCGATAACTTTTACAACTCACGCGATGTCAATCACACAAGCTATACTTCTCTAAGTGTTGGACTACCCGTGTCACCTTCCTCAAGTGTATGGAATTACAACATCTCTCTAGGATTTACAACCAACCCACTTCTCTTGGAATTAACCTCGGTCTCTCCCAACCATTCCTTTAAATATTCTTGTGTATTACAACGAGTTTAACAATAAGTGCGATTAAGGAATTTGTTCTCTAAACAGATGAGAACGAAATTTATATCTCTCTCAACGAATCACTCTCACAACCCAATTATACTTGATGTGAAATACTAAAGCTCAAGTGGTTGTGTGTGTAAACAATGAGTAAAACAAAATTAATCTAGCATATATATATATATATATAGATATATATATATGAGAATCAAAATGTTAAATAGCTAGAGGAAGAGTTTAGAAAACTTCTCCAAAACAAAGAGAGTTAGAGATTTGAGGATGAACGCCTCAAGAATAAAATTAAGATCCATCTCTTTGTGAAACTCTTATCACATAAACAAACACACTTAAACTTCTCAAAAACGTGCACCAAAACTACCCAAAAACTTCTTTTAAAGCTTTTATAAAAAACTAAGTCTTGAGGGCTATTTATAACCTCTCAAACAAACCAAAACAGAAATTAGCCGTTACAATGAAAAAGGACAAGATCAGTCGACTAGTAAATTTTATCGGTCGACTGATAAACTAGCCGTTGGCTAATTCTGGGGAAAATAGAAACAATGTCGGTTGACTGATTTAATTGGTCGGTCGACTAAAAATATTGTTTGGTCGACTGACTCGATTGGTCAGTTGACTGATTGACTGAAAATACAGGATACCGTAAAAACGCTTCTAGCCGGTCGATTAGTTAAACTTTTCGGTCGACCGAAAAACTGATACAACAGATACTTGAATTTGCTAAAAAGTTGATTTTTTAAATTCAAATTAAAATAGCAAATCAACTCCAAAAATAGTAAAACTCGGGGAAACATTTATGCATATGAAAATGAATATGTTGGAAAGGGAATTAATAAAATAGCATTTCCCAATTGTTAAAACTCATTATTTTGCAAACTCGTCAAAAATACGAAAACTTTAAATATGATTTCATCGATTTACAGAATCAACAAAAATACGAAATCGTTAAACACATGATTCTGATAAAATCATTTCAAACACGTTGTCTTCCAAAATAGATGTATAATGCGATGAAACAACTGTCTTAATCATTAAAACTAGTTTCATATTTATCGCATTTTTGAAATAAAACTAATTTTGAAACTAATAGTTATATTTTTATGGATAAATGTATTTACAAAGATATTCAAAAAATCCTTTAGCAAAGAAAAACAACCAATGAACGGGATAAATCAAAATAATCTGTATGTGTATAGTTTGAACTTTATGTATAACATATAAAGTAAACAACCTAAACTACGAACACTATACCAAGCTTAGAAATATTCGTGAAGCTCGATTTTGGTAGCAGGGATGAAGCGATAGTGTGTCTTTGACTTGAATGGCATTGCGCTTCATTCTGATTTCCTCCAACCTCCATGAATATCATCGTTAAGGTGCAAATCCATCCAACCTTTAACCTGAGGATGCTTGTCGAGGATACATTGCTAACAAACACAAATACTAGGAGACGGTGTTAGGAATTATTTGCTAATCTTCAAAACCAGATTAGACAATAGGATCATAAACATGAGACCTAATAGATAATTCTATCATAATATCACATATCACTCCTAGTTTGATTCAAGAACAACAATTGGCTGTGGATATGACGGAGGGAGAAGATCTTCTCCAACAAATGGAAGCTCAAAGAAAAGCTTCAGATGAGCAATTCAAGCGATTGGAAAAGATGATCAATCAGCCCATAACAACTTCTTAGCCTCCTTCAAGTTCTTCCAAGGGGAAGCAATGAATTATCTGATAGAAGAACAAACACATTAAGGAGACATAGACTCTAATAATTTACGATCAGAAACATTAGTGCCTCCTAAGCCAAGCCAGTAGCCAAAAGTCCACGAGGACCTCCAAAAATAGCTCAATGTTCTTTCTCAGTGAACTGAGCTTATGGAGGTTGGAATCACCTTATATTACCCCCATTGAGTGGGATATGGTTCCTTAACCAGTGAAGTTTAAGCCATTAAAGTTACATACGTTTGATAGCAAAGGTTCTCTGAATCAGCACATCTACTACTTCCACTAATAAACTAGAAATATAGTATATAATAACGCCATTAAGACACGACTTTTCATTAGCACCCTTCAGAGGGTAGCCTTCGATTAGTTTTAGAATCTACCCGAGGGATCAATTAAGTCCTATGATGACCTGAAGTATAAGTTTCTCTTAAAATTCCATGAGGAACAATCAAATATTGCCATGACCAAACTGCTCTCTGAAATGCAAAGGGGAAACAGTCAGGGGATTCATCAAGCGATTCTGCAAACTCTTATTATGGCGTGGAGATATGCCACTGTCAATATTACTACAAACCTATCAGCATAATTTTGTGGTTGTATAGAAGCTAATATGGGTGCTATCATGGCCTATACATAGAAGAACTTAATGGAGCAAGCTGCGATAGTAGAAAAATTATCAAAATGCTTCAACAAGTTCAAACCCGTACTAAGTTTAAGTGCAACAAAGGCAAACTAGAACAGTCCTCTCAACAAAAAGACAAAGAGACTTTCATGGTAAAGGTCAAGAAACTCGATAGAAAAAAGAGGGAACTAAAGAAAAACATTCAGTATAATTATGAGGATGAGCATACGGTGGCAAACATTCATATCCTCAACAAGGATAATCTGTTAAAGCTTCATGATGCCCAGTGCTATGAAGAAGTTGGAAAGATTGATGATCTCAACTACTATCTTTATCATAGAATGTTTGGACACTCAATGAATAATTGTTATATCCTCAAGAATAAAATATAGACCTTTATCGAGTTAGGAATTCTTAAGCTTAAGCTTGAATAAAAGAAAGTCAGTGCCAACATGGTGATTCTCCAATTCGTCTTCATGCTAGGAACACAAGCCCAAGACGGAGGTGCCCTCATTCCCACTATAAGGATAGAAGTGGTCAATCATGACTGACAGAATCAACAAAACTAAGGCTTGGTCCCTCTTACTATAGAAAGATGAGAGATGAGGTGGGGTACATCCTGACCTTCTCCAAGATGAACATTAGACTCTTTCGAAGTCGAAGTGAAAGGGCAAACGTAAGATGAAGTCTTACAATGTCATCTGCAATCATGGGAGATGAATATCTACGAGTCTATCTATTCACTGACTCTAAGGAAGAGAGGATTATCATGATAGGGATAAGGTCTACCTGAGACTATTTGAAGAACTATGATCAGTCAGAACCCTTAAAGAAACTGGAACCGACCAAGAAAATAGAGACTCGGTTCAATAAGGGAATTGCAGCGTCCCTCAGATGATCCTAAAGCCCCATTCAAATACGATATCAATGCCTAGTTAGCCAATATCCTGGCTCATGTAACTTTATTCGAACTTCTACATTTGTCTCAGGAAATGAGAGAGGCTTTGAAAGAAGATCTGAACGATAGTGAGGCATTCCTCTCCCACATAGCCAAGTCTCCTCAAGATGAAAAACAAAAGCAGTGATATCAATGCCAACATCAAGCGTCTTGTATCACCTTAACTCTAAATAACATGCTCATCAAAGATCACCATCACAACCGACCCCTTCACTATACTGGGCATGCAGGATTGGTGAAGGTCAAGAGAATTCACATCAACACAGGCTCTAATTTCAGTATAATCCTGTAGAGACTTTTGAGCTTTCTAGGTATTCCTCTTCACAAGCTCTCCTCGGATGAGCAGGGATCCATTCCAATATGATTGTAACGTCAATACTTCATCAATGCTTTAAGTATGTCAATGAGCAGGTGGTTCAACAAAAGGTTGATGCTGGAAAGCATCCTTTCAATAGTATGGAGAATTATTTTACCGACTCTCTTTCGTATCATGGTAACCATCCAAATGAGATTGTCTTTACAATGATGAAGCTAGCAGTAATGAATGGACAATGAGTCAGGTCCAAATGATGATCCTATTTGAAAAATAAAACCACTTGTAATTACCCTCAACGATACATGTACTAACCAATCAGCTGAAAATCAAGGCGACTGAATCTTTAATGAAGTTAAGTTTGCTTAAGACTACTCTTTAGACTCTGAGTATAAAAGCTCAAGAGTCGAAGCTTTGATGTCTTGGCTAGATTTAGAACTAATTTTGTACATGCCTATAAATGATTCTTACTCGACTCATCAGTAGCATGGCGACTTAGAGGATGCTACCTTCACAGTCCAAGCTAAAGGAGGAGCCCGGAATATTAATGTCTTTAGAAAAGTTGAGCAGCGACCACATTTATCGAGCTCGGATGAGAAAGTCAAAGGAATCCTAGAGCTCTCTCTCTCTATAGCCATCAATATTAGCATATAATGGAAAAATGGGATACATCTTTAATGTAAAATAAGGATTGAATTTCTATCAAGGGCCGAGAGTTCCTTCAATTCCCTTTGTGCCAAAAGAGGAGGCTTTCGATTATTACAATTGAACTAAACATGGACTCAGGTATATTTCTCCTGAAACCGATTCACAAATAGGACTAGTGTCTGATGATCTCCTAAATAGCTCCTTAGACAAGTCTAGCCGGGACTCTAATGTTAGCATCAGAGCTATGTTTGGTGAATTCATGGTTAATATGGTTTCATATAGTTTAACCATGGATCTTAATGAATTTGAAGTATTTGAATATCTTGAGGATGATTCCTAGGTAAAACATCTTGAAAAATAGTGGGAGTTGCACTTTGAAATTAGCAAACAATCCACTTGAAGATAAAGTGATCCAAGTCAACATAAATGACGAAGCTGATCCTTGACCCGTCTTCATTAGTGAGAGGTTATCACTCACTGAGAAAGAAGAACTCATAACTCCCCTTTGAGAGTTCATTAACATCTTTGTTTAGAGTTACAAAGACATGCCTGGATTAGACCCTAATGTGGGTATACACCACCTTAACATTAAGTCAGTCAAGCAACAACAAAGATGCTTCCGTCTTGAGTTGATGGAGCAAGTTGAGAAAGAAATCTCCAAACTCATCAAATTCAGGTTTATCCATGAAGAATAACATTCGCATTGGCTAGCCAATATCGTTGTGGTAATGAAAATTTGGCAAAATTCGAATCGATATTAACTTTAAGGATCTTAATCTTTCTTGGCCAAAGGATGAATTCCCTCTCCCTATCACGAACATCATAGTTGACAATATGTGAGGGTTTGATAGAATATTATTTACGGATGGGTTTTCTAGATACAACTAAATTAAGATGCATCTAGATGATTAGAAGCACAAATTTTCAAGACACCCTTGAGGTATTCTATATACCGTAATGCCCTTTGGCCTGAAAAATACTAGGAAAAATGCTAGAACAACTTACCAATGTGCACTAAACATGATTTTCATGAGCATTTGTGCAAGATGGCAGAGTACCACATTGATGATCTTCCAACTAAGGGTCGTCACAAATAAGACCACGTTAATGATTGAGAACGATGTTCGAAATCATGAGAAAACATCAACTCAAGATAAACCTAACAAAGTCTTTCTTGGGGTATCATCAGGTAAATTCCAAGGGTTTATGGTAACATCCAAAGGGATAGACTTTGACCCTGAAAAAGTAAATACCATCCAAGAAATACTACCTCCATGAAATCTTAAAGAGCTCAGTAGCTTGTAAGGGCAATTTGCCTACATCTGCATGTTTATAGCTAACATGTCCAAAAATGTCAATCATTTTAGAGGTTGATGAAGAAGGGTATCTTATTTGTTTGGAATGATGTTTGTCAAAGATATTTTGATGAGATCAAGAATTATCTCAGGAAGCCATCTATCCTAGCTGTGACGGATTCAAGTAAACTCTTCCTGATCTATGTAAAGACTATGAATAAGTCCCTTGGAGCACTTCTTACCCAGAAGAATGACAATGGCTATGAGCAGGCCATTTATTACCCTACTCGAACTATGACTGGTGCTGAGCATCGTTATAATCTGGTCAAAAACGAAAGTCTAGCATTGGTTTTTGCTGTCCAAAAGTACGACAGTACCTGGCTGGTCAATCCATCCGTATTGATTCAATAGTTTATTCTTTATGGACACTCATGACAAAAGATGCCCAGAAGTTTTCTCAAGCATTCAAAAGTTTTTGCATCAGTTATGTAACCTGCCTGGAAAACACTCATGCAGATGCTTTGGCATCCCTCGCAGTCACTCTTACCTTGACTTCCAAGCCTAATAGGTGCATCATAGTGGCTAGCCATCAATTATGTTCCCCAGAGAAAATCCTAGAAGCTAATGAAGTGCATGTTATGCTAACTCTCTTCAAGGCTAATGATTGTCGTTTCCTAATTATTGATTATGTACTGCATGGAATACTATCGGATAATCCGAGGCAAGCAATATCCATCTAAAGAAGGGTTTCATGCTTCTTCTATGACTCTGCTAGGCAAACTTTATATCGTTGATCATTTGACAGTGTGTTGTTCCAATGCTTATCACCAAGCAAAGCTCGAGAAGTACTCAAAGATTCTCACAATGGTACATGTGAAGCTCATTAACTGGGTCCTAAACTTCAGAATTGACTTTGTCATCTAGATTATTATTGGCCAATGATAATTGAGGATACACTGGCTTATGCCAAGCAGTGTCATGCTTATGAAGTCCACGTTGAATTTCTATGCTAACCTCTAGAAGAATTGCGTCCAACTATTGCCCCTTGTCCATTTGAAACATAGGTATGAGCATCGTTGGACCAATTAGCTCACCATCTGCTAAAGGTCATCATTTTATCTTGGCTATTACCGATTACTTCTATAAATAGGCTGAAGCCATTCCCTTAAGATAGGCTAAAACATCTAACGTGATTAGGTTCTTAAAGCATTATATTCTTTACTGATTTAGCGTTCCTCAGAAGATTCTCCATGACAATAGCTTGTAGTTTGTTAGTCAACCGTTCTTTAAATTTTGCAACAAGTTTAAAATTCAAAATATGACATCTCTATGCTATATAACTTGGCTGCTAATGGTCCGAAGCTTTCAAGAAAATTATTGTCAAATTCCTAAAAAGGTTCATCTCCTCCAATACATGAGATTGGGATAAGAAACTTGGAGAGTGTTTATGGGATTATCGAACAATAATCCACTCCCCCGCTTGCTCCATGCCTTTTTTCTTGTTCTACAAATGTGAAGGCATAATCCCTCTAGAATTCAAATGTCATTATTAAGAATTTCTCTTGCTGAGAAAATGATGACTGAAGAGCACCTTCAAAAGCGTCTCAAGAACTTGAGGCACTAGATGAATTGAGACATTAAGCTCAACAATGAATCAAGATCTCAAGAGCTTTCAACAGGAGAGTCAGAGAATGATCCTTCAAAGAAGGTGTCCTGGTCTTAGCTATTCGTTGACCCATGGTCATGACACATAAGACTAAGAGTAAATTCCAATCCAAATGGGAAGATCTATTTGTAGTAGAGATAGTCTACTCAAATGGATCATATCGCCTAATTGACCAAAATGACAACGGGCTCATGGAGCCAAGCGTTAGGAAATTTCTCAAAAAATATTACCTTTAATCCTAGCCAATTTTATCTCCCTATAAAGATTTTAGTCATGTTCAAGTTTCCACCTCTGACTGTAAATATTTATCATTTCAATTAAAATCACGAAGAAGTTATCAAGTTAACATCACGCCTTAGCTCGACTCCAAATATATTATTACCGTCGTGTTAACATTTCACCTCTAAATGGTTTATATCTTTATGTTCTGACTAGTTAACATTATAACTCTGTTAGATCATTTCGTGGACCGGTTAGCATTATATTTGTTGACTTACCTTTTTGGATTTGAACTGTTAACACTACACTTCTATCAATCCACCTTCACTAAAAAAACCAATTAGTTAACATTACACTTTCATCGGTTTTCTGTCGTTAAGTTAATATTACACTTCTAAATAATAGTCATTCTTTGGACTCCTTCGGACCAGGCCAATTAACATTATACCTCGTTCAAAAGTTTTATTTGATACGTTAATATTGCACCTTTGTCAAATACCCTTACACTGTCATGTTAACATTACACCTCTGAATAATACCAACTCAACAAAATTTGATATGCTAATACTACACCTCTATCAATTTGATTTTATCATTTTCCTACCCAGTAAAGATATTAATGTGATATGTTAACATTGTACCTCTATTGTACACATATCGTGATGGAAAAGTTCTTTATATTAAAAGAGCTAATTTATTACTAAATTTCTAAAGGGAATAAGAACAAAAAATTTATATTCGTGGAATACATTTGACTATATTGTATTCGTGGAATACATTCGACTATCCTGGCATCCCTAGCTTTAAGAACATTTTTCTCGGCTCTCTCCCTCAGAATCCTAGGGTCAATAAGAGCAGCTTGAATCCTAACAGCCTCCAATCTGGCCATCTTAACCTAAAGTTGAGAAGCCTTGAGATCTCACTCCTTAGCCAACTCAGATGACTTGACTTTAAGTTCTTCCTTATACTGTTGAGTAGCTTCCAATCAAGCTTTAGCTATAACAATGGTTGCCTTAGCCTCATTGATAGTGGATTCCTATTCTTGAAAGGTGTGGTTAAGCCCAACCTGACTACCATCAGCAAAGGCAAGACTAGCATTCAATTCCTAAAGCTCCTTACTAATCTGCTCAATCTCCTAAAGGGCGGACTCTTCAGACTCATAGTGCTTCATTAATAGACAACAAATTTAAGACCAGTAATGTCGTTAATATCGGCTGTACGAAGTAGTTTTAGCTTTTGGAATTGAATCTCGTCCTCGTCGATCATCCTCTTGAATGGGCCAGTGCATTCGACTCTCGTAATCAACATTAAAACACCAAGTTGATTCCTTAACAAGGCAAGAGTACAATCAAACAAGCTTCTCTTGGTAACCAAAGTAGATTCGATATTACGGTGATAACGATTCATCAAGATCTCGATCATAATTTGAATCTCAAACTCAATCAAAGCATCTGCGTCAGGAGAAAGTGGAATCTCTGAGCGACTTAGAGGACCCGCTTCTGCTGAGATAACCAATGCATCTGTGGTCATTGAAGAAATTGTTAGCGGGACTTGCATTTGTCCATCACTCGCTAAGAGATATGGCGAATTTCACCAAGTCTTCTAGTTGAGAAAATTCTAACTCAATCTGTTTGCAACCCTACCTAGCGAACTTCAATTCGACTTTCCCCAACACAAGGAAGCCTGAGCTTCACTTCTAACAAACAACTCTATGTAGAGTTCAAGTCCATTACAGAAGTAAGGTTCACACAGATCAAATACATAAATATGGATAATTTTAGAAAAAAGTTTATTTTTATTGATCGAATACTCTACTGCATAAAGATTATATTCAGACTATCTAGTTATAGGGATAATAGATATTTATTGCTATTTTCTACTACCCTATATTCCTTACTATGGATAACGTGCCCGCTTAGGAACATAAACGAGCTACACCAAACTACAGAGCCCTTGTTCCTCTGAACTCATACAACATAGAAAGTTAAGTTTCTCTCCATGTAGAAGAAACAACTCCACTTACTCCTCTCTAGGCCTTATGCCAGAAGAGGAGAAGAAACTGTTAAATAAGAATTGTTCCTATTCCTCTAAGTGAAATATATTAAGAGGAAGAAGGACACTCTTGCACCAAGATATAACATCGGGCCTGAGATAGCCAAATGACATCTAATTATTTTAGGTTCATATTTGTGAAACCTAATCACTGTCGGAGTCCTTATTTGTAGAGCTCCAAGGATCTTTCTTTAACTGCAACCTCAGTCGTCGAACAGTCTTACGCAAAGCATGGTACTTGAATCTCCAAGTGTCTCTATTGCAATTCAAGTTGCTCCAAATCTTTGACTAACTCTCAATGATCTGCTCAAGTTTGGCCTTCGCAGCTGATAGAAAATCCACCACTCGTTAGAGTATATGGAGTTCATCCGCTTGATTACTACATGGGCAAACTCTAATTGGAGCTATTTTATTTTATCTCCTCTATTGAGGAGAATCTATGATCTAAATGATGAAGACTTAGATATGGAGGAGATGGAGATGAAGAATTTAGAAGGAAAATAGTGTTATTTATAGCCTTCTCCAAATCAAACTTTTGAAAATATCATATCTTCTAAGATTTGATTGGAATGAAAAAAGAGGATAAATCTTAGCCTAAAATGCGTTCAAATCTTCAGCGGATCTCATGAATCCTTAAATAAGAGGTTTCAACCATAGATCATAGCGTGAATCTAAAGATATAATCTCAACTATCATCACCAGCTAGTGAACATTGCTAATCGACGAACTTAGCTCACACAGATCAAAGAAAGGTGAATCTCGCCGATACCCAGAATCAGCTAAATTTTGCTGATTTCTCAACTTTGCCCCAATATTAGTGTGACGAACTTTATCGAGCCTTTAATACAAGTCTACAGTGAAGAAAATCACGTTTAACAGTATACCTCCGGCAACAAAGTAGATTGGAGACAACTTTTAACCCAAACAAGATGACTCAAACTACTCTCAACATTACATCTTTCTAGCTATTATCCAAAGTATTTCAATCCCTACTACAAGCTAAATGCAGAATCTTAGATGTTTAAAATATATTCCATTCAAGTGAATGTTTAGCTTGGATTTAAAAATTAAATGCTCATGGACAAAACACGTGTAATGAACCCAAAGTCAAACCACAATCAGCTCTAGTGAAATTCACATAACAGAACACATGAACTTTGCCACACAATTATCCACACCTCGATCTACTGAGTCAAGAGTGGATTGACTTCCAATTCACACTTTAGGCTGAGTCGAAAGACGTCATTGAGTCAACCAAGTTGCAAGTCAAATTATATTCGAAAAAAGAACTCACCAGCAAAGCTCACTAACTAAAATTAATCAGTGAACTTTGCCCACAGCTACCCACGTGGGCCACATTACTCATAATTCAGAAGAAATGGCTCACCCACGTTCAAGTTAGCCTCGTCCAAAGACTTTCAGCGAGCTTCGCTATGTCGGCAAACTTTGCCAACCAGTAGTTTGAGAGCTATTTTCTCATTATCTTCTAATTTAATGGCTACTTAACCCACAATTAAAGACCATTCTCTCTCTCTCTCTCTCTCTCTCTCTCTCTCTCTCTCTCTGCCTATAAGAGGAGGAGAGTCATTCGACAAACATAACAGAGAGATCGAACACCCCCATACATGCGTAGCTTTTCTCTATTCATTTCCAAGAGAAGATGGAGCTATCTTTTAAGCAACAAAATTAATTAGAGACTAATGGTAAGAAACCTATCTCTTAGTAGGACCATCAATAGAGTACAAGATCGACACTCCATTAGCATGCAGTAAAGAACCCAGATAAAAACAAAGTTTTCTTATTACTCTTTTGAGTTGTAATCTAAGCTAACTGTAATCCAAAAGACTCAAAACATCTAATTCATATTGTTTTGTGCGAGGATCAAGATGATTTAATGATGATATATTCTATGTAATTTCTTTCAGCAGCTGCTAATTTTCTCCCTTTAATGCTAGAAATTTTATCACATCAAAATAATAATTGGCGAACCATGTCGTAAAAACATCCCTGGTCATTGGTTCACTATGTTTAATTATAGAAAGGGAGTCATATCCAACATATATTCCCAACCTTTTTTGAGGTCCTAATTTACTGCGTTGTGGTGGAGCAATTAGAATATATACTACATATCCAAAAATTCTTAGACAAGAAATATTTGGCTCCTGACCATAAACCAATTGTAAGGGGAGAACTCATAATAACTTACAGGTCTAATTCATACAAGTGTTGTTGCATGTCTCCAGACCGAAAAGGGGAGTTTTGTTCTCATGAGTAATGGTCTAGCATTTAATTAGAGATGTTTATCAATGATTCTGCTAGACCATGTTGTGTATAAACATGTGCCTAGTCTATTTTGTGTTGAAGTATGTCAAATCTTACAAATCTTGAATTTGTTTCTCTTGATAGTACCAGAAAGGATTACCTATCATGGATACTAGATCCTAAAATTCATCTAGATGTTATGGCTCTAAGAAACACAATAAAAGAAGAGAATCAAACATCCCTACAAAATTGTGCCAAAGCAGTAATTATCCTTCCTCAACATATTCACGAAGGATTAAAAACTGAATATTTTACAGTGAAAGATCCACTTGTTCTTTAAAAAAGTACAAAGAAAATATATGACCACAAAAAAAGTAATACTTTCAAAAGCTTGTTATGATTGGGTGCATTTAAGGCTACTAGATTTTAAGGCAGTAAGTGAATATAACTCCGCACTGTTTAAGATTACCTCTTAAATAAAGCTATACAGGGAAAACATTATTGATGAGGACACGCTAGAGAAAATATTCTCTACTTTTCATACCTAAAATGTGCTCCTGTAGCAGCAATATCGAAAGAAAGGTCTCAAGAAATACTCTAAATTAATTTCATGTCTTCTTGTAGTTGAGCAAAACAATGAGCTATTAATGAAATAGCATGAACCTTGTGCAGTTGGCTCTACTCCACTCCCTAAAGTGAATGCAACAACGTTTAATAATAATGGGCGTAGATGAGGTGATGGTAATTGACACAGTCGAGGTCGAAATTATTACTGAAGTGGCTATCATATTGCGACAGTTAATGAGAATAACATCAAATATCTCTGTATTACAACTAATGTTTCGAGTAAGATATATGTGTTAGAAAAGCTGCCCGTATTTTCTTCTAGCTTGTACTATACAAATATCAATATATTTGAAACATATGATATAGTGAACCTGAAGTTCATTGATCCAAATACTTTTATTATTTGGCATGGCTGGATGGGGATCCCGGACCAATAATGATATGAATAATAATTGAGAATTCATATGGGCATCCATTAAAGAACAAGAAGATTTTTTAATCTAATAAATTCTCATGTGTTGTATGTTCTCAAGGTAAATAAATCACTAGATCATCACCATCTAAAGCTAGGAGTGAATCTCCCGTACTTTTGGAACATATTCAAATGTTATATATGTGGACCCATTTATCAACCATGTGGATCATTGTGATACTTTATGGTGTTTATTGATGCATCTGCAAGATGGGCACATATATGTTTATTATCAACTTGCAACCTGATGTTTGTGAGATTTCTTGCTCAAAATAATTAGATTAAAAGGAGAATATGCAATTAAGACAACTCAACTTGATAATGCTGAAGAATTTATATCTCATGCTTTTAATGACTATAGCATGTCAGTTGGAATAATTATTGAACATCTTATAGCATATGTTCATATACAAAATAGTCTACTAGAATCATTGATAAAATGTCTGTAATTAATTGCTAGACCATTACTCATGAGAACAAGACTCCCCATTTTAGTCTGGGGACAAGCTATACAGAAATCAACACTTGTATATATCAGACTTACAAGTTATCATAAGTTCTCCTATTTACAATTGGCATATGGTCAGGAGCCAAATATTTTCTATCTAAGAATTTTTGGATGTGTAGTATATGCTCCAATTGCTCAACTATAATGCACTAAGATGAGACCTCAAAGAATACTAGGAATAAATGCTAGATATATCCCCTTCTATAATTAAAGACATTGAACAATGACTGAGGATGTTTTTTACTATATGGTTCACCGATTGTCATTTTGATGAGACAAAATTTCCAACATTATGAGGAGAAAATAAACAATTAGTAAAAGAAATTACATGAAATACATTATCAAAATCACAAAACAATATGAAGTATTTAAGAGATGATTCATCTGTAAAATATATCAAATCAATTATCAGATGCATTTACTAACCCAAAGAGAGCGGGAAAGTAACATATACCACCTACAAATGCTCCAGTTCAGATTGATGTCCCACTAGAATAATCTGTTAATATTATAAGCAATGAGTCCAGAGCATGCCTGAAGTATGGTATACCAATCGGTTTCAAAGATAAAACTCCTCGAAAAAAAGGAGCAAATAGTCAAGATAGCCCGTTAAAGAAGAAAGAACTCCAAATGAGAACAAAGACAACGATAAAACTCCAAAAGAAAACCGTGATATAACTAATCATAAAAGCCCAGAAGAAATTTAGGTACCTAAGATTAATGAAGATGAAGA
The DNA here is from genome assembly GCF_001876935.1 of Asparagus officinalis. NCBI lineage: Eukaryota > Viridiplantae > Streptophyta > Magnoliopsida > Asparagales > Asparagaceae > Asparagus > Asparagus officinalis. The sequence goes on along the minus strand of NW_017973144.1, from coordinate 19,471 downwards.
GATCTCAATAAATTATGTCACAACTAGAGGAAAATGGAACCGAAAAGAAATATTGCACATAATATAGCCATCAATATTATGAAAGATAGTGAGAATATTAAATAAAAATTTGTCAAAGAATGTAAACCTAGGAATGATTGGCGAAAATTGAAAGCAGAAATTCAAAAAAAATTTTGACCCACTTTCAAAACGTGAGGTTTTTAGACTAGTATTCTTAACAGTTAAAGATGTAAAACCAGTCGGGTACAAACGGGTACTTGCGTGAAAAAGAAATGAGAAAACGAAGTAATAAGGTATAAAGGATGACTTCTCACACAAGGATTCTCCCAAAGACCTTGAGCCGATTATGAGGAGACATATTCTCCTATGGTGGATACAATTATATTTTGATATATGATTAATCTGGCAATAAACGAAAGACTTAATATGCGTCTAACAGATGTAGTTACAGCCTATTTATATGGCTCTCTTGATAACGTTATTTATATGAAAATCCCTGAAGGATTTAAGATGGCAAAAACATGTAATTGAAATTCTCAGGAAAATTATTCAATCAAATTATAAAAAACTTTATATAGATTAAAGCAATCCGAACGTATGTGGTATAACCGTCTTAGTGAATATCTGCTGACAGAAGGTTATAAGACTAATCTAATTTGCCAAGGTGTTTTTATAAAGAAATCTAGATACGAATTTGTTATAAATGCAGTATATGTTGATGACTTGAATGTTATTAGAACTCTTGAAGTGCTTTCAAAGGCAATAGAATACTTAATGAAAGAATTTGAGATTAAAGACCTTGTAAATATAAAGTTTTGTCTTGACTTGTAGATCGAGCCTTTTAGTAAATGGAATTCTTATTCATCAGTCAAATTATATAAAAAGGGTTCTGAAGCGATTTTATACGGATAAAGCACATCCATTGAGCACCCAATGGTTGTCTGGTTACTTGATGTGAATAAGGACCCTTTCCAACCTTGAAAGAATAACGAAGAACATCTTGGTCCAGAAGTACCATATCTTAGTGCAATAGGTGCACTAATGTATCTTGCTAATAATATACGACCAGATATAGCATTCTTTATAAAATTGTTAGTAAGATATAGTTCTTATACAAGTCGAAGACATTGGAATGGAGTTAAGCACATATTTTGATATCTTCGAGGAACAATTAATCTGTGATTGTTTTATTGAAAAGAATTTAGAGCATAACTGATTGGTTATTCAGATACAAGGTATTTATCTGATCCACACAAAGCTTAATTCCAAATAGGAATTTTATTTATGTATGGTGATAAAACTATATCATGGCAGTCTACAAAATAAACTTTTGTTGCTACTTCTTCAAATCATGCAGAATTAATAGCAATTCAATAGGCGAGTCCAGAATGTATTTGGCTATGGTCAATGACTCAACACATCTAAGGGACATGTGGTTTCTCGTTCAATAAAGAAACTCCAACAACAATATATGAAGATAATATTGCATGCATAGCATGGCTAAAAGGATGATTCATTAAAGAAGACAGAACAAAGCATATTTTACCAAAAGTTTTTTCCACGCATGATCTTCAAAAGAATGATGATATTGATGTTCATCAAATCTGTTGAAGCGATAATCTTGCGGATCTATTCACCAAAGCATTACCGTCTTCAACGTTTGAGAAGCTGATGCACAAGATCGAAATGCAACGACTGAGAGAACTCAAATGATATTTTTAATAGTGGGATTTTATGCAAGAAATTATCTACTCTTTTTCTTTCACTAGGATTTTTTTCCTAGTAAGGTTTTGACGAAGGATATTCCTTGTATAATGGACATCTAAGGGAGAGTGTTATGAACCTATTTATGGACGTCCATAAACTCATTAGTGGGATTTTATGCAAGAAATTATCTACTCTTTTTCTTTCACTAGGATTTTTTTCCTAGTAAGGTTTTGACGAAGGATATTCCTTGTATAATGGACATCTAAGGGAGAGTGTTATGAACCTATTTATGGACGTCCATAAACTCATTTATGCAAGAAATTATCTACTCTTTTTCTTTCACTAGGATTTTTTTCCTAGTAAGGTTTTGACGAAGGATATTCCTTGTATAATGGACATCTAAGGGAGAGTGTTATGAACCTATTTATGGACGTCCATAAACTCAT
>NW_017973144.1:7319-15264 GCF_001876935.1 Asparagus officinalis | reverse complement strand
TTACAAGGACCCATTTGATTGAAGAAACTTCATAACAAAGTTCGAAGAAGGATACTACTTTGAAATATGTTCTAGCTTGAGCATAGGGTGATTAGGCGACCATTAATCTCGGATCGTTAGCAGCACCATCTTTAATACCGTCTTTAAACTTTACAAGGACCCATTTGATTGAAGAAACTTCATAACAAAGTTCGAAGAAGGATACTACTTTGAAATATGTTCTAGCTTGAGCATAGGGTGATTAGGCGACCATTAATCTCGGATCGTTAGCAGCACCATCTTTAATACCGTCTTTAACAGTGCGATTGAGGCCTACCAATTGTGTTGGGTGATTGAATTTTTACTTATTTATTTTATTTTTTGGTTTGGTATAGTTCATACTAGAACACATGTTTAGGGTTCTCCTAGCGGACCCTGTACACTAGTTTGTTGGGGTTGGGGGGGGGGGGGGGGGGTTGGGTAAAGAAGTGCTTATTTGGTTTAGCCTAAGATTTGAATTTTAATTTTAAGGTGCCATTTGGTAACATGTTAAGTGAGATGTTAATGAGACTTAACCCTTTCTTTACCTGAAAACATTAAAAGTTTATACGAGAATTAAAGTGCGTTAACTCTCCATAATTTGCCAAATGAAAAAAATACATAAGGGTTAAGCTAACCCCTCTTGTAAGGACCATGAAATTTTGATACTAGTTAAAATAATTTTCTAGTAATTTTAAATATTTAATTATGATTTTTAAAAGAGTATTTGTATTTTTCTTGATTTTCTAGAATTTTCTATGATTTAAAGTCCAAATTTTATATTTATTTAAATGATATTAATATTTATAAATTAATTTTGTGCTATGAAAATTTCTAAAATTAATATGTTGTATTATTGATACTGCTACGTATTATTTTTTTAAAATATTATGTATTATTATTATTAATTACATATTATTTCGTATAATACATTGTATTATTAATTACATATTATTTGTGTAATTTGTTATATTATTTTAATTATTGCGTATTAGTTGTCGTATTAATACAAATGGTACGTTTTTCTATGTGGATAATTATCTCATAATATTTTAATTTTAAATATAAGTAATTATATTTTTTATTAATTATTCTTGTTTAATTATGTAATTTATTGTATTATTTTTACTGTTGCGTATTATCAGTTGTAATACTACAACTGGTACGTTTTGAAGTGTAAATAATTTTTACATCATTATTTAATTTATTTCGTAATTATTATTATTTTAAATTAATTTTCAAAACCCTAATTTCCTATATATATATATTATTTATTTTCCTCTTTTTCTCTCTCTTTCTCTTCTTCCCCAAAACATCACGCGCCACTATACTCCTCTCTCCTTGATCTCTCCCCCTTCCCATTCTCACGCGCCGACCACCCTCTCTCCTGCCGAACTCAGCCCGCAGCCGCACAGCTCGCCTCTCCGCCCCCTCTTCATCCCCTCCTCTGACAGCCGAGAACGCAGCCCCAGCTCAACCCTCGACTCCTACCCTCAGTCGACCTGATGCTCGATGTCGTTGGAGCCGTCACCCCAGTCGTCCCGACGTCACCGACCAGAGTCCCCGTCACTGCAGCTCCTCCTCCACCTTGAGCCTAAGCCCGAGCGCGACGCCCTCTGTGTCGCTACCCCTCAATGCGCCGTCGCCGGCCTCAGCCCGACGCCTGAACTGCTTCCTCTGACCACCTTACCGACACTCCAACACCTGGGTCTTCCCTAACTCCTCATCGCCGCTATCCAGACGTAACCAGTCCTCCCCTCTCTTCTTTCAACAGCCCAACATCGCCTCTCCTCCGAGATGCGTCGATCTCAACACATGCCTCGCCTCAGTCCTGAGCTCCTCCCTGACCCGACGCCTCAACACCGACAGCCCCCAGATCCGTTCTTGGATCTGCCCAAACCTCCGCAGTCGCCGTCGCCCGCCCGCGAATCCATAGTCTCGCACGACAGCGTCGATTCATTCAACAAAAACCCGAGGCAAGATCTTGAACCTCGATTATTTTTATTTTAATTCTTAGTTTTATCGTAACTTATTATGTGCAAGATCCCTTTACTTATTGACTCGCAATTCAATTTCTAGATCAGTTATGAGTTAATTAATTAGATTAGTCTGTGATATATTATTACCTGTATGGGATTGCTTGACATGAATAGCTGTGTGGAAGCTTGTTGTTTTATCACTTAGTTGTTATACAATAGGAGAGACTGTACATGAAAACGACTTCTATTAAAAGTATGATTTATAAGTGTGCTTCAAAGCATGACTATACTCACTCAACATCGATATCCCGATGTGAGGAGTCCTGAGTTCCCTTGATATTGTTATCTCGGTATGAGGTTTCCTTGACTGTTACTATTGTAGCATTGACTAGACGATGCACTCTTGATCGGATGTGTTGTGGATCACGGTTATTTTCATAGTTTTACAGAAGTCGTTCCACGGTAACTTCGTGGCTAGTGCATACTATTTTATGTACAGTTGCGTAATTAATATGACAAACATGGGGTTATAAAAGGGAATTGGACGGAGAAATAGCATGTATATAAACGGGCACAATGCTTTCCTGTTATCGTGATATCGTGAGTGTTATATACATGAGCCAGAGGGCCAATACTTGACTTGAAGGCGGCCCCCGGACAGGTTTACGGGGACCCGATTATATACATAAAAATATTCTTCCCCAATTCAAATAACATGTAAAATAAGAATAATATGCTTGCCTGTTTTATGGAGGACCTTGTTAGTCTTATGAGATGTAGGCCAGTTGTTTTCTTTTCATACATAGATCATAATTGATATTTAATTATCTACAATTTGAGACATATGGTATATACATGAGGGTTTCCTTGTTTGGATTATTTCGCTCGACGTACTACGTCTCTTGTTATAGATTTTTAAGTATTAATTCCATCTAGTTGTATGACATTGATACTTGGATGATTAGTTTGATCGCTAGCTGCATGACCTTGTTACCTGATAGATTTTGGATGCTTTATGTTTATCATATTTTAGTAGTATTTTCGCATGTTGATTTTGTCGGATTTTCAGTTGCACGTTCTTTTATCATTTCTTTTATTTTATCGTTTTCTGTTTGGGTTTTCGTTCATTCTATTTATTTTATCCCATTTGTGATATGATATTTTTATTCTGAGTTTGTCTATTATATTCTTGCTGAATGTGATCGGGGACATGTGACTTTGTATTGTATCTATTTCTAGACGCTTAGCGTATTGGATTGAGAAGAAAAGAAAAGAAAAAAAATGGTAGTGTATATTTCTTCTCAAATTAATACGTCACGGGCTTGTTCACGTTCTTATTTCTGGGTATTTTGGGAAGCGGGGCTTGACACCTCTAGAGGGATTAAAATTAGTTTAACCTTAAAAAATGAGGGGTTTACTAATACTCATATTTAAAATAATTAAGAGTTAACCCTTCTATTTATAAAAAAAATCAAAATTCTCGTTATTTCCAAACACAAAAACTGATCACTATGGTTAAAATAAAATTTATTTAACAAGTTAATAATTTAGTCATTCGGGTTATCAAATGGGCTAACAATATCAATACTTCTCCTTAATCTCTCTTTCTTAACCATTTGTCAAATAGGGCCTAAGGTATTATTAGCTTAGGACTCAGAATTAGGATTTAACTTTATAATGTTATTGGTTACTTAGGATTATGATTAGGACTAAGATTTCAAAATCCAAATCTCAATCCTACTCTATACATTCTAGTGAGAAAGTTTCCAAAAAAAAGTTCTCAAGTAAAAATTAGTGGATTGTGATCTCCCTCATTGGATTTTCTATCACCTTCCCTTTGATGTGTCCATATATACAAAAAAAAACTCTATTAACTAATATTTATAAAATATTTTTAGTTAGTACTAAAATTAATATTTAATACTGCATAGTTGTTTAATAAAGTATTAAATGTGTTCAAGTTTAACAATTTTAAATTAAATATTTAAATATATTTAATAGATCAATTAAATATATTTAATAATTAATATTATTTAATCATTTCTATAATAATTTTAAATATATTTAGCAAAACGTATTCAGTTTAAATGTTAACTAAATTAATTATTTAGCATACCTTAAATATATAAAATCAATAATATTAATATTAAATATATATACTTTTTACTTGAATATCAAATAAGAAATATATTAAATATGTAAATATTAAATATAAGTAATATTTTAAATTAACTAATTAACATATTAAATATTACATGGCTTAATTATTCTTATTAATTTTACATATTTGATATTAAAATATTAAATTTTAAATACTTTTAATCAAAATTCTTTAAATTTAATGAATAATTTAAAAAATTAATTATTCTTTAATACTTTATAGTATTTTATCACTTGTAGATTTGATATTTAATATTATACATTTTATAGTCTAATATATTTGATATTAAATATATTAATTATTTTTCATATATAAAATACTTTACAAATAAAATTTATTAATATTTGTAGAAAACTACTATTATAGTTATTTTTTTTATAAAAGAATAGTTATGTTTGTTAATGGTTATTTGCTTAGCCTAAGAATTCATTCAAAAGTTTAAAAATCCTTCAAAAAAGTCCAGGATTCTAATCAAAATATCCTAGTAACAATCCAAATCTTACCGAACAATCCAGAATGAATAACACCTCCTAAGTACAAGTTTTCCATCTATCATGATGTCTGAACAACAAATATTTAAGGGAGATTATTTATGTGACAAAAGATTTTAACATCTAGACTTTTCTTGTTATCTCTTTCGGAATACCGAAAGTACTACTTATTTTTGCTTCTAAATGTGGAATTTTCTCAGAATCATATTTAATCACATTAAATTAGTATTTTTATGTTTCATGATGATTTTTTATGAATATTTTGTGTGCGATTGTTTGATCCTGGTCTTTGTACGCTTCTACATAATGCGTGAAAGCGTTATACAGTCATAAGTGCAATAAATAATATTTAAACTATTGGGGGAGAATTGATCCTACTCTAGAGTTGATGGGCATCAAAGGAAAACTAGAAAGAACTTTTAATTTAAAAGGTATAGCGTCTAGATATTGACTCCAACTTCTTTTTTAAACGCATCACTATTTCTTATCCTATCTGATGTGAAGTTGTACTCACATATTAATAAATAATAACCAACATAAGTCATTTGACTAATTTATTCATGAATAAAGTTATCATTTTCTCCTCCACAAAAGTCCTGAGACATTAGGGCCCGTTTGGTTCATTGGGTGAAAGTTACTGTAGTCAGGAAACCAGGTTGAAAACTGACTCTAATAGCTACAGTAACTTTCGCCCAAAAACACCATATTTTGAGGAGTTATGGTTAGAAGCTGCCACATTGGATTTTTAACTGTCACATCAGTCTTTTTTTTTGCACAACCAAACAATGTAAACAAGTGAAAGTTACTGTAACTTGACAGCTACCTGACAGCTACAATAACTTTCAAACAAAAACAACTCAACCAAACAGCCCCTTATGGATTATGCAACCCTTTACTTGAGCATGAATATCCAACAAATATGACCAGCACCATTATATTTATAAAATTTGAATTTTTTTATTACAGTTTTACAAGATATATGGAGGTGTGTGTTAAGGTTATGGTCTACCCTCCAATCTTAGGTCTCAAGCATAAGCACACTAGAGTACAGAACTCAAAATAATAAGGAGCTGTTTGGTTGATGTATTTGGCATTGGAGGTTAGACAGAAAACCTGTCAAAAGAGCATTTTTGGCAGGCTTTCTGTCCAAAACGCCTCTAAAAAGAGGCGTTTTGGACAGAAAGCCTGCCAAAAGTGCTATTTTGGCAGGCTTTCTGCCCAACCCCCAATGCCAAATACATCAACCAAACAGCCCCTAAATGAAAGCATTACAAGAAACAAGAAACAGTAAATTGGATAGCTCATTGGTCTGCGAAAGAAACTGTTGTCACGGTTCAATACCTATCTATCCTTACAGCCATCAAAATCACGTAAGTAACTTGTGTGTCTTTAAGAGGGGTTTTTTGCCCTCTAGAAACTATGAAATCACTTTATATTTAGGATCAATTTAGATAAACCACATACAAAGTTAGCTTTTTTTTATAACCAGTCATCTAATTCTACTTTGCTGCTAATTTTTTTCTAAAATCTAAACAATAGAAAGTTAGGCTAGAGATAGGGTTTTGGTTTCCCTATATATATTCTTTTATCGTTGGAGGAAAAAACCAAGCAGAGAAGAGGGAGTCAATATTCTTGTAATCTAAGGTTAGCAAAGAGCGTAGCCTATTTTATGAATATTGTGCGAGAGATGAGTGTTTCGTAGTCTTTGTCCGTGCAAAAAATTATATTATTGAGAGAGGGTTTCGCAAACTATGTCTGTTCAAAAGACTGTAAGGAGAGGGCTTTGGAGAGAATATGAGAGTTGATTATGTATGTGAGGTTGAGAAATTGAGAGACGAGAGTTGAGTGGTTCCTCTTGTAGTTCTTCCTGATACATAGTGAATTTCTCGTATTGTTGCCCGTGGACGTATGTCGAAGTTGGTCGACTAAACCACATAAATCTCGGTGTTCTTTCTTCTTGATTGTGGTTATTTTAAATCTTATTGATTGTGGGTTAGCTTCCAAGTTGCAAAGATCGTAGTACGTGGGGTGACTAAAATTCACCAACAAGTGGTATCAGAGTGATGCTGATGGATCCGAGAGCGAGTTCGCAAGATAGAAGGCAAAGTCGTACAAGATTGAAGATCGGCGTTATAGGAATCAAGATGAAGGAAAAAAAGATTAATGTGTCTTCTGATCGAGGGTTTGGAGGCAGATTTCGACGATCCAGGAGTTGATTCCATGGTTTTGGAGTGCTCTGAACGCGATGGGAGGGTCTGCTTTTTCAAATTATGCTCAGATTAATTAGAAAGTGCTGAAAAGTTCTGATTGTAGTAGCCAGACAAATATGATGATAGATAGGGAAAACAAATATGCTACAGATGAAACTGATGTAGAGAACAATATGTGATTCTAGCAGTAGAGTTGTCAGCATATAATTATTCATAGTTATAACGAGAGCAGTAGTTAGTTGGTGAGTAGACTCGAGGAGAACAATGTCAGATTAGATAGAGCTTGCAAGCGGGCACGACTGAGTGACACATATGCTGATGGAGATGGTGGCATTAGACTTGAAAACGATGAGCGCTCATATTCGGTCTAAGCCAAGTGATGGAGGAAACAGATGCATCCGGCTCATAGTGTGGAGTAGGAGAAGTGCACCCATATGATTCGAGATGAACAATGCAGGTGGAGTACGAGGACAGCAAGTGGGGGAAGGCTACTATCAAGTTCAGCTTAGGAGGAAAAGCATGGTTGATTTGCTTCTAATGTCAGAGGTGGCGAAGATCTCTTAGTGTACACAAGAGAGATGGAGGCGCCTCGGCGAAGCAGATGATAGCGAGGGTCACGGGGCATCCCAGATGGAGTGCATGCGCTTCGATTTAAAGTGTAAAAGAATATAAGTCGCTAGCAGGAGAGACAAAATTTTAAGATAGCGATGATATATCTTTAAGGGGGTTTGGGAATCACATCCATGGTTGTGAATGTTAGGATTGTGTCTTTCATTCTTTGTATAACTTCATGAGAATTAAATAGGATTAGAGATCTGTATGAGTCAAAAATTACCTATAGGTTTCTACACATAGTCCGAGATGATGAGAAGATAATGAACATCATTATCCGAGTCAGAAAGAATTATCCCAGTCAAAGAGGATCATTCAATACTATAGAAAAGCTAACGAGTGCACAAAGCAAGTCAGCGAAGCGTACGAGTCAACGAAACGACAAAGTGCGCAATATGACGGAACAAGACAAGTTCGAGAAGCCCTTGGTAGCCGAGCCACCTCAAAGTGGCTCCCCCAAGGCTAGGTGGCTCG
>NW_017973144.1:0-7309 GCF_001876935.1 Asparagus officinalis | reverse complement strand
GGCTCGCATGGCCGAGCCACCTCTAGGTGGCTCGCGCCTAGAAGTTCCCAAGACGCGTACTTCGATGATTTTCTCAGGATTTGATTGTTCCACTACCTCCTTAATTGCCTTGTGATCACCCCCTAAATGTGGTTAAGCCGTTATTAACTAAAGATAGGATCAAATTATGAATTCTTATCTTAAAACGCTACATCTGGAGCCTATAAATACACTCCTAGGGCCCCTAAACACGAAGGATCGAAAATTTGGAGCTTTGGGGTGAGGTGCTGACCCTGTAAGAGTAGACCCACGAATTTCAGAGAGAGGCTAGCATGATCTCAATGAACTTCATTATAAAGAGGAATATTTCGAGAGATCTAAAGCCCCTTTTCATCCTTCACTCGAGATCAGACCTTTGTTTTGATCTTGAGAAGAGTAATAATCTTACTTGGTTGAGATTATTTACTTTAGTTCTAAGTTTCCTCGATTAAAACATAGAACAATAAGCCTTCATGTGCATCAATCCAGATCTATCGTTCGACGGTCCATAGATCAAAGCAGCTCCAACACAGGCAAAGATTCCACACAAGTAGTGATTGATAAACGATCATGCGTGTGTTTCTAGGAGATCATATCTGTTTGTTTTATTTGTGTAGAAAAGTCTTATAAAAAGGCTCCTTCTTTTGAATCTATTGTAATCGATAAACGTTGTAATGGATTTCGTGAATAAAAAGATTTCCAACGTAAACAAGATCTATCATGATTAGGAGATTGGGTTTCATCTTGATTAGGAGTTTGAATCATATTTTAATTAGGAAGTTAGGTTAGAGATAGGGTTTTGATTTTCCTATATATATTCTTCTATTGTTGGAGGAAAAGGAGATCATATCTGTTTGTTTTATTTGTGTAGAAAAGTCTTATAAAAAGGCTCCTTCTTTTGAATCTATTGTAATCGATAAACGTTGTAATGGATTTCGTGAATAAAAAGATTTCCAACGTAAACAAGATCTATCATGATTAGGAGATTGGGTTTCATCTTGATTAGGAGTTTGAATCATATTTTAATTAGGAAGTTAGGTTAGAGATAGGGTTTTGATTTTCCTATATATATTCTTCTATTGTTGGAGGAAAAACTAAGCAGAGGAGAGAGAGTTAAAATTCTTGTAATCTAGGGTTAGCAAATGGCATAGCCTGATTCAAGAATATTGTGCGAGAAGTGAGAGTTTCGTAGTCTTTTTACGTGCAAAAGATTACATTATTGGGAGAGGGTTTCGCAGTCTTTGTCCATTCAAAAAATTGTAAGAAGAGGGATTTAGAGAGAATATGATAGTTGATTATGTATGTGAGGTTAAGAGATTGAGAGACGCGGGTTGAATGGTTCCTATTGTAGTTCTTCTTAATACATAGTGAATTTCTCGTATTGCTGCCCGTGGACGTAGGTCGAAGTTGGTCGACTGAACCATGTAAATCTCGGTGTTTTTTCTTATTGATTGTGGTTATTTTATATCTAGTTGATTGTGGGTTGACTTCCAAGTTACGAAGATTGTAGTACGCGGGGAGACTAAAATTCTCCAAGAAGTGGTATCAGAGTAATGGTGATGGATCCGGGAGCGAGTTTGCAAGATAGAAGGCAACGTCGTGCAAGATTGAAGATCGACGTTACAAGAATAAAGATGAAGAAAAAGAAAAAAAAAGATTGATTTGTCTTCTGATCGAGGGTTTGAGGCAGATTTTGACGATCCGGGAGTTGATTCCTAGGTTTTGGAGTGCTCTGAACTCGATGGGAGACTCTAATTTTTTAGATTATACTAAGATTAATCAGAAAGTGCTGAAAAGTTTTGATGGTGATAAAGAGATAAATCTGGTTGCAGATAGGGCAAACGAATATGCTACAGAAGAGACTGATGTAGAGAATTCGACGTGATTCTAGCAACAGAGTTGTCAGCATATAATTATTCATAGTTATCTCGAGAGTAGTAGTTAGTTGGTGTGTAGACTCGAGGAAGACAGTGCTAGATTAGATGGACCTTACAAGCGGGCACGACTGAGTGACATACATGGTGATGGAGATGGTGGCGTTGGACTTGAAGACAATGAGCACTCATATTCAGTCCAAGCCAAGTGATGGAGGAAATAGAGGCATCTGGCTCGTAGTGTGGAGTAGGAGAGGTGCACAGATATGATTCAAGACGAGCAATGTAGGTGGAGTATGAGGACAACAAGTTGGGGAAGGCTATTATCAAGTTCAGTTTGGGAGGAGAAGCATGGTTGATTTGCTCCTAATGTCAGAGGTGGCAAAGATCTATTGGTATACCCAAGAGAGGTGGATGCGCCACGGCTAGATGATAGCGAGGGTCACGGAACGTCCCAGATAGAGTGCATATGCTTCGATTTGAAGTGTAAAAGAATAGAAGATGCTAGGAAGAGAGACAAAGTTTCAAGACAGCGATGATATATCTTCAAGGGAGTTTGGGAATCAAATCTAAGGTGGAGATTGTTAGGATTGTGTCTTTGATTATTTGTATAACTTCATGAGAATAAGATAGGATTAGAGATCTATCATGATTAAGAGATTTTGTTTTGTTATGGTATTCACTAACCCAAGATATGGATATTTACAAAATGATACAATAAGACTCCTGACAAAATGACCTTAACAAACTTAGTGGCCTAAGCCCAACAAAGGCCTCAACCCCGCCGACTCATCAAGTTAACATTTTTTTATACTAACACGAAAGGCTGGATCACTCGATCACTTATTTAGCAACTCACAGAGACGACTTGATGGACATTCCCTGCTGTCGATTAAGTTGAGGACTCGATCCCTGCCTCAAGCCTCTCCCCCATAGCATATGTCAGCATCCTAGTACACCTCGAACAAGCCTTATCTAGATTTTGGCATGATGGTCTCCATGACTTGTCAGCTGCCCACATGCCTTCTGCCACGCTCTCAATCACTTCTCGAAAAATATGGAGACACCCTTTCCCGTGCCGAAGTGACTTCATCTCCAGTCGCCAGCCGATACCTACAAAGCGAGGGATGACTCAGCATGTTAGCATGCCTTCTTCCAAGCTCACAATCACTTCCTGAAAAATGTGGAGACAGTCTCTCCCGTGCTGAAGTGACTGTAGGCGTCAAAAAATGCTTATGGACGTCCAAATACTATTCAAGATAAAAAGAAGATGATAAACGCCACTATCTAAGTCATGAAAGATCATATAAAACCAAAAGAAGCAAAATGATCTGTGAATCAACACAAAACAATGAGAACTACCATATGTGGGCGCGGCAGTGCTGGTTGCTGCGCATAGGCGTGACAGTGATTGCTGCCGCGCATAAGCCGCGGAAGTAGCTGGTGTTGCGCAAGTGATGGGGAGGTGCCGCGCAATTTCTAGAATAGTTATGCAATGATTTTTTAAAGTCCACGTGATGCCAGGATAGAAAGGAGACGTGTGCTGACATGGGCAAGCGGTTAACCACGAAAAAAGGTGGTTAAAAGCCGTGGGAGAACGGTTTCAAGCATGACGGAACATGGCAGAAACCGTCCCTTTAGCCGTGCCAGCCTACACTGACGCGCTAATAGCCATGGCAGAGAAGACTGACTCGCCCAAGGAACATGTGATGGGTGGTTATTTGGCTCCCGTTTCAATAGTTAGAGGCCCCTATCCCTATAAATACTTTCCTAGACACGAAGTAAAGACAGAGAGCAGAATATATCAGAAAAAAGCCTAAGCTTTTTTTGGTGAATTGAAACAAGAGAGAGAGTCTTCATTCCTCACAATTGTTTCTAAAGTTTTAGTGATCCCTAAAGATCTAAGCTCTGACTTGATCTTCGGAAGAGTGAACATCTTACATCAATAAGATATTCGTTTTAAATTCTTACTTCGATAAATGAAGAAAGAATCCCTAAAGCCCTTCACAATCTGTGAATCAGTGGTCCACGAGCCAAAGAACTCCTGGCACAGGCAAAATCCCACAAAATAGAAATCAATAAACAATTTTTGTGTTATTTCCTAGAGAGTTGTAATTTTTTTATTGTGTAAAAGAAGTCTTATAAAAAGACTATTTTATTTTGAATTTGTTGTAATCGATCGAAGATACAATGAGTTCCACAATAGCATCAACTTTCGAAGAAAACAAACTGGGGACCACAGTGGGAGCTAACGGCCTCGCTGCCGAGGTCGTAGTGTCGCAACCGATCAAGATTGTGATCAATAAAGAGATCGAATATGAGTTCGATCAAGCAAAATTTGAGGAGTATTTGTCATCCTCATCATTGAAATCTTCCTCGCCTCACAAATGTAGGAAAATTTCATCTTCCAAGAAAGTTTTCCAGTCTTCAACCCCAATGAAGACAACAGGTGAAAATTCTACTTGCAATGTTTCTGCTCCCAATGACCCTGCACCACTTAAGGAGTCATTGAATCATAGTCTATCAGCACTGACTAAGAGGGCTCATCAGAGACAACGTCAGCGCCATACTCGTCAATTGGCTAAGGCCTTACAACAAACCGACGGGATCCATTACTATGTGGACCTAGAGTCGAAGAAGCATAAAGTGAACCAGTCGCCCCAACGGTACAACACTCACATTTCTGCACAACTTACAACGGAGGAATGGACTCTCGTCAAAAGGGCTCATTCGACCCTCAAAGAGCGTATACAAAAGCGTCAGGCGAAGGTCGCTCACGCACGTGCCCTTCATCAACAGACGTAAAGAAGGAAGAAAGAAATGGTGTCTGAAAAATCACCGAAGAACTGCAAGGTTTGGATTCCCAAAACCAAACATACACAAAAATTGGAGAAAGGAGGTTCATCCTTCGACCGTGACACCAATCCCTGCTGCTGTTCGCGGGAAAAACCGTAGCTTTCTTCATTAATGAGATAATTGTCATCTTGAGTTACAACTTTTTGAGTTACAAAAGATCCGGTCTTTTTATAAGATCCGGTTACAACTAAATCAAAGAAAATAAAGAAAAATTACAACTCTCCTCTGTGAACAAATCACGAGCTCCTGTTTTGCGGTCGCTCGCTTTGGTGGGTTCTTTGCCTACGCCAGGGTTGTTTGCCGTGGACCACCGCGAGATCTAGATCCGGTCGGATCTACGCAGTACGACGGGTATTATTTCACCAAGGAAATAATAGCCGGGGAGGATTGTTTCACCAAGGAAACAATCGTCCAAGTCTCGGGATCTAAGACCAAGCCTAGATCCGGAGTTCGTACGCGTAGATCTGAGATCTGGTCCTCTCGAACACCTGCCTTATTTGGCATTGACGGTCGCCGAGCACCAGATCTGAATGAGTAAGTCTTCGAAGTCCCAAAGTTGAGATCTTTTTTAGACCGAGCCACCTCAAGGTGGCTCGGCTAAGGCCGAGCCGCCTTGAGGTGGCTCGGCTTTGGCCGAGCCCCCGCGGGCGGTGTTTTCCGACTTTTTCGAGTCGTTTTCCGTTGTCTCGTTTGTCCGTGTTTCGGTTGACCTGAGACTCTGATTTGATGATCTGATTTGGCAGTAAGTTGGATTCCTGATTTGGCAGTAAATCCGCTTCTGAGTTCGAGTCCGAAATTGATCTTGATTCGATCGTGATTCGTCCGAGTCCGCTCTCGGTTGGATGACTCGTTGATTCCTCAACTCATTAGCTTGATTCTGCACGCGGGTGGATTCATTCCGTCGCTTCCGTGCGATTCGTCGATCTCGTCGCCTCGTTGGTTCGTCGGTTTGTGCCGAGCTATGCTAGGGGACCTATAAGCAATTTTATATGCCTACAGATACCCCCTCCAAAGTATTTCAGTCTCGTTCTTTTATAGAAGAGTCTGGGATACTTTGGATATGATTGTCCCTACCTTCAGTCGGTATAACGGGACCTCGGAATGGCTTCTGTTCTTGACTCCTTCAATTCTCCAGGCTTTTCGGTGCTTTGTCGAAAGTCTGTAAGAGTTCCGGTGCTGCATTTATTGTCTGACCGTTTGTCGGAATTTTCTGAACTTGAAGTCGATTCCTTTGAGCTGACCATTGATTGTGGCGTCGAGTCTTTATGCACAACGCGTTGTCCGGCGTAGTGTAGTTGAGTTATCCTTAAGAATATTTATAAACAATATTCTCCAGGAACTTCTCAAACCAAAAATAGGGAATAGTTTATACTCATATACCTTATTGGAGTATTAAGAAGCAGTTTATACTCGTATACTTTTCGGAGTATTTTCTGCGCCCAAATGCGCTGAACCTTTTTGGAGTCTGCGCCCAAATGCGCTGAACCGGCTTAAAATGAGCCAAAAAAGGCAGTAAATCGGCTCAAAAAATCCTCCGACTCCTCCGAACAAATGGGAGAGGGGTGAGTGAATGATGGACTGAACCGTCGCTCGATTTGAAGTCGTTTCGATGCTCGGTTCGACTTCAATTTGAGTTTTGGTTTGAACTGGGTTTGGTCCGGTTCGGTTCGGTTCGGGTCGGCCCAAAACCGGTTCACCCTATATAAAAAGGGTTTCCTTTTCTTTTCTTTTTCTTTACTCTAGGGCCGGCCCCCCCCTTTGCCTCCTTTTTGAATTTCTCTTCCCTCGAGCCTCCGTTCTCCCTCAAAACTCGATCTTCGTCTTAGATTCATCCTTCCTTTTGATCCTTGACTGAGAAATCCCTCGAAACTTCCATATTTAGACTTTCCTTCAGGCCCCTCGAGCGTGTGGTTCGAGCACTTCCAAGATCTAATTTTTGTCGGATCCTCGAGCTTCCCCTCAGGTATATCTCCATAATCTTGATCTATTTCATGTTTGATCTAGTGTATGGAATAACGGGATCGCATATAAGGGTTGAGGGAGTGATTTGATGCCTCAAGCTCGCCTTTATAGGGGATAAAAAAGTGATTTTTATTTCTAGATCTGACCTCTTGAATTCTTTTTCTCTAGGCCATTATGTCGCGAGTATCGAGAGGTCGTTTTCCTGCTGCATCGGTTGATGGCGCGCCTCCCTCATATGCTGGTGAGCAATTTTTTTTTGACCTTTTCGAAAATTTAAATTTACAAATTAGTCCTCTTTTTTCTGGATATTTGCAAATTAGTCCATTTTACCCCCCGTTGTTCTCCTTGGTGAGGCAACCGGGAAAGGCCTTGGTTCTCCTTGGTGAGGATCGACGCTTTGTGGAAATTTTGCAAATTAACCCTCTTCTTCTGAGAATTTGCAAATTAGTCCTTTTACCCCATTTTGCTCTCCTTGGTGAGGCGATCGGCAAAAGCCTTGATTCTCCTTGGTGAGGATCGACGCTTTAAATATGGGGTTTGCTTGGTCAAAACCACATCTCATAATAAAGGGGGCGTTTTGACGCTGCATTGTGCTTTAT
>NW_017973143.1:0-36892 GCF_001876935.1 Asparagus officinalis | reverse complement strand
GGCTTCCAAAAGCACGTTCAATCATTCAAACGCACACCGTGCGTTCAATCAGAACAAGACCCTCAAGGGCCTGTTCAAACAACCAAACGCACACCACAAGGGTGCGTTCATCCAAAACAAGACCCCCAAGGGTCTGTTCAATCATCTAAACGCACACCACTGGCGTGCGTTCAATCAAAACCCGACCCTCAGGGGTCTGGGTCATCAACCAAACGCACATCACAAGTGTGCGTTCAAACAAAGAACGACCCTCAGGGGTCTGTTTCATTATCAAAATGCACATCGCAAGTGTGCGTTCAACCAAAAAAACGCACGCCTCAAGTGTGCGTTCAACCAAAACAAGACCCGCAGGGGTCTGTTTCAACATCAAAACGCACACCACAAATGTGCGTTCAACCAGGACAAGATCCACAAGGATCTAGTCCATCAATCAAACACCAGGCCTCGGCCCATTGTTATAAAACCTAAACGCGACTCTCGTGTTTCTTCTCAAGAACATGACACGGTCCGTCAGGTTCAAAAGGGACAACATGGATTTAAGATTCATGCCCAACCCATCCACATCCCCACCTTCACAAAATCTTCCCCAGGTCTCCGACTTGCGTGAATTGCTGTCAAGAGGAAGGCCAACACAGCAAGTAGCTCATTCATGCCAGTGTGAACGGCTCATTTCCGCTGTTCTCTCCGAATGCAGTTGTTGTTCACCTACGCCTAGGCAGTCGGTGTTCAATAGATTGACGAATGTCGTTAGACCTGCTAAACGACAGCGTCGTCACAAAAAGAAGACCTCTGAAATCGAATATCCCGAGGTCACCATCAACATGGTCGGTAGAGGCAGAGCCTCACATTCCGATTCTGACGAGTCACACTGGCGTTTAAAGTTCATCAACGCAAAGGTCGAACTCTGCGTTAAAGTTTCGAACGCACAGTTCAGATCTGGCGTTTAAAGTTCATCAACGCAAAGGTCGAACTCTGCGTTAAAGTTTCGAACGCACAGTTCAGATCTGGCGTTTAAAGTTCATCAACGCAAAGGTCGAACTCTGCGTTAAAGTTTCGAACGCACAGTTCAGATCTGGCGTTTAAAGTTCATCAACGCAAAGGTCGAACTCTGCGTTAAAGTTTCGAACGCACAGTTCAGATCTGGCGTTTAAAGTTCATCAACGCAAAGGTCGAACTCTGCGTTAAAGTTTCGAACGCACAGTTCAGATCTGGCGTTTAAAGTTCATCAACGCAAAGGTCGAACTCTGCGTTAAAGTTTCGAACGCACAGTTCAGATCTGGCGTTTAAAGTTCATCAACGCAAAGGTCGAACTCTGCGTTAAAGTTTCGAACGCACAGTTCAGATCTGGCGTTTAAAGTTCATCAACGCAAAGGTCGAACTCTGCGTTAAAGTTTCGAACGCACAGTTCAGATCTGGCGTTTAAAGTTCATCAACGCAAAGGTCGAACTCTGCGTTAAAGTTTCGAACGCACAGTTCAGATCTGGCGTTTAAAGTTCATCAACGCAAAGGTCGAACTCTGCGTTAAAGTTTCGAACGCACAGTTCAGATCTGGCGTTTAAAGTTCATCAACGCAAAGGTCGAACTCTGCGTTAAAGTTTCGAACGCACAGTTCAGATCTGGCGTTTAAAGTTCATCAACGCAAAGGTCGAACTCTGCGTTAAAGTTTCGAACGCACAGTTCAGATCTGGCGTTTAAAGTTCATCAACGCAAAGGTCGAACTCTGCGTTAAAGTTTCGAACGCACAGTTCAGATCTGGCGTTTAAAGTTCATCAACGCAAAGGTCGAACTCTGCGTTAAAGTTTCGAACGCACAGTTCAGATCTGGCGTTTAAAGTTCATCAACGCAAAGGTCGAACTCTGCGTTAAAGTTTCGAACGCACAGTTCAGATCTGGCGTTTAAAGTTCATCAACGCAAAGGTCGAACTCTGCGTTAAAGTTTCGAACGCACAGTTCAGATCTGGCGTTTAAAGTTCATCAACGCAAAGGTCGAACTCTGCGTTAAAGTTTCGAACGCACAGTTCAGATCTGGCGTTTAAAGTTCATCAACGCAAAGGTCGAACTCTGCGTTAAAGTTTCGAACGCACAGTTCAGATCTGGCGTTTAAAGTTCATCAACGCAAAGGTCGAACTCTGCGTTAAAGTTTCGAACGCACAGTTCAGATCTGGCGTTTAAAGTTCATCAACGCAAAGGTCGAACTCTGCGTTAAAGTTTCGAACGCACAGTTCAGATCTGGCGTTTAAAGTTCATCAACGCAAAGGTCGAACTCTGCGTTAAAGTTTCGAACGCACAGTTCAGATCTGGCGTTTAAAGTTCATCAACGCAAAGGTCGAACTCTGCGTTAAAGTTTCGAACGCACAGTTCAGATCTGGCGTTTAAAGTTCATCAACGCAAAGGTCGAACTCTGCGTTAAAGTTTCGAACGCACAGTTCAGATCTGGCGTTTAAAGTTCATCAACGCAAAGGTCGAACTCTGCGTTAAAGTTTCGAACGCACAGTTCAGATCTGGCGTTTAAAGTTCATCAACGCAAAGGTCGAACTCTGCGTTAAAGTTTCGAACGCACAGTTCAGATCTGGCGTTTAAAGTTCATCAACGCAAAGGTCGAACTCTGCGTTAAAGTTTCGAACGCACAGTTCAGATCTGGCGTTTAAAGTTCATCAACGCAAAGGTCGAACTCTGCGTTAAAGTTTCGAACGCACAGTTCAGATCTGGCGTTTAAAGTTCATCAACGCAAAGGTCGAACTCTGCGTTAAAGTTTCGAACGCACAGTTCAGATCTGGCGTTTAAAGTTCATCAACGCAAAGGTCGAACTCTGCGTTAAAGTTTCGAACGCACAGTTCAGATCTGGCGTTTAAAGTTCATCAACGCAAAGGTCGAACTCTGCGTTAAAGTTTCGAACGCACAGTTCAGATCTGGCGTTTAAAGTTCATCAACGCAAAGGTCGAACTCTGCGTTAAAGTTTCGAACGCACAGTTCAGATCTGGCGTTTAAAGTTCATCAACGCAAAGGTCGAACTCTGCGTTAAAGTTTCGAACGCACAGTTCAGATCTGGCGTTTAAAGTTCATCAACGCAAAGGTCGAACTCTGCGTTAAAGTTTCGAACGCACAGTTCAGATCTGGCGTTTAAAGTTCATCAACGCAAAGGTCGAACTCTGCGTTAAAGTTTCGAACGCACAGTTCAGATCTGGCGTTTAAAGTTCATCAACGCAAAGGTCGAACTCTGCGTTAAAGTTTCGAACGCACAGTTCAGATCTGGCGTTTAAAGTTCATCAACGCAAAGGTCGAACTCTGCGTTAAAGTTTCGAACGCACAGTTCAGATCTGGCGTTTAAAGTTCATCAACGCAAAGGTCGAACTCTGCGTTAAAGTTTCGAACGCACAGTTCAGATCTGGCGTTTAAAGTTCATCAACGCAAAGGTCGAACTCTGCGTTAAAGTTTCGAACGCACAGTTCAGATCTGGCGTTTAAAGTTCATCAACGCAAAGGTCGAACTCTGCGTTAAAGTTTCGAACGCACAGTTCAGATCTGGCGTTTAAAGTTCATCAACGCAAAGGTCGAACTCTGCGTTAAAGTTTCGAACGCACAGTTCAGATCTGGCGTTTAAAGTTCATCAACGCAAAGGTCGAACTCTGCGTTAAAGTTTCGAACGCACAGTTCAGATCTGGCGTTTAAAGTTCATCAACGCAAAGGTCGAACTCTGCGTTAAAGTTTCGAACGCACAGTTCAGATCTGGCGTTTAAAGTTCATCAACGCAAAGGTCGAACTCTGCGTTAAAGTTTCGAACGCACAGTTCAGATCTGGCGTTTAAAGTTCATCAACGCAAAGGTCGAACTCTGCGTTAAAGTTTCGAACGCACAGTTCAGATCTGGCGTTTAAAGTTCATCAACGCAAAGGTCGAACTCTGCGTTAAAGTTTCGAACGCACAGTTCAGATCTGGCGTTTAAAGTTCATCAACGCAAAGGTCGAACTCTGCGTTAAAGTTTCGAACGCACAGTTCAGATCTGGCGTTTAAAGTTCATCAACGCAAAGGTCGAACTCTGCGTTAAAGTTTCGAACGCACAGTTCAGATCTGGCGTTTAAAGTTCATCAACGCAAAGGTCGAACTCTGCGTTAAAGTTTCGAACGCACAGTTCAGATCTGGCGTTTAAAGTTCATCAACGCAAAGGTCGAACTCTGCGTTAAAGTTTCGAACGCACAGTTCAGATCTGGCGTTTAAAGTTCATCAACGCAAAGGTCGAACTCTGCGTTAAAGTTTCGAACGCACAGTTCAGATCTGGCGTTTAAAGTTCATCAACGCAAAGGTCGAACTCTGCGTTAAAGTTTCGAACGCACAGTTCAGATCTGGCGTTTAAAGTTCATCAACGCAAAGGTCGAACTCTGCGTTAAAGTTTCGAACGCACAGTTCAGATCTGGCGTTTAAAGTTCATCAACGCAAAGGTCGAACTCTGCGTTAAAGTTTCGAACGCACAGTTCAGATCTGGCGTTTAAAGTTCATCAACGCAAAGGTCGAACTCTGCGTTAAAGTTTCGAACGCACAGTTCAGATCTGGCGTTTAAAGTTCATCAACGCAAAGGTCGAACTCTGCGTTAAAGTTTCGAACGCACAGTTCAGATCTGGCGTTTAAAGTTCATCAACGCAAAGGTCGAACTCTGCGTTAAAGTTTCGAACGCACAGTTCAGATCTGGCGTTTAAAGTTCATCAACGCAAAGGTCGAACTCTGCGTTAAAGTTTCGAACGCACAGTTCAGATCTGGCGTTTAAAGTTCATCAACGCAAAGGTCGAACTCTGCGTTAAAGTTTCGAACGCACAGTTCAGATCTGGCGTTTAAAGTTCATCAACGCAAAGGTCGAACTCTGCGTTAAAGTTTCGAACGCACAGTTCAGATCTGGCGTTTAAAGTTCATCAACGCAAAGGTCGAACTCTGCGTTAAAGTTTCGAACGCACAGTTCAGATCTGGCGTTTAAAGTTCATCAACGCAAAGGTCGAACTCTGCGTTAAAGTTTCGAACGCACAGTTCAGATCTGGCGTTTAAAGTTCATCAACGCAAAGGTCGAACTCTGCGTTAAAGTTTCGAACGCACAGTTCAGATCTGGCGTTTAAAGTTCATCAACGCAAAGGTCGAACTCTGCGTTAAAGTTTCGAACGCACAGTTCAGATCTGGCGTTTAAAGTTCATCAACGCAAAGGTCGAACTCTGCGTTAAAGTTTCGAACGCACAGTTCAGATCTGGCGTTTAAAGTTCATCAACGCAAAGGTCGAACTCTGCGTTAAAGTTTCGAACGCACAGTTCAGATCTGGCGTTTAAAGTTCATCAACGCAAAGGTCGAACTCTGCGTTAAAGTTTCGAACGCACAGTTCAGATCTGGCGTTTAAAGTTCATCAACGCAAAGGTCGAACTCTGCGTTAAAGTTTCGAACGCACAGTTCAGATCTGGCGTTTAAAGTTCATCAACGCAAAGGTCGAACTCTGCGTTAAAGTTTCGAACGCACAGTTCAGATCTGGCGTTTAAAGTTCATCAACGCAAAGGTCGAACTCTGCGTTAAAGTTTCGAACGCACAGTTCAGATCTGGCGTTTAAAGTTCATCAACGCAAAGGTCGAACTCTGCGTTAAAGTTTCGAACGCACAGTTCAGATCTGGCGTTTAAAGTTCATCAACGCAAAGGTCGAACTCTGCGTTAAAGTTTCGAACGCACAGTTCAGATCTGGCGTTTAAAGTTCATCAACGCAAAGGTCGAACTCTGCGTTAAAGTTTCGAACGCACAGTTCAGATCTGGCGTTTAAAGTTCATCAACGCAAAGGTCGAACTCTGCGTTAAAGTTTCGAACGCACAGTTCAGATCTGGCGTTTAAAGTTCATCAACGCAAAGGTCGAACTCTGCGTTAAAGTTTCGAACGCACAGTTCAGATCTGGCGTTTAAAGTTCATCAACGCAAAGGTCGAACTCTGCGTTAAAGTTTCGAACGCACAGTTCAGATCTGGCGTTTAAAGTTCATCAACGCAAAGGTCGAACTCTGCGTTAAAGTTTCGAACGCACAGTTCAGATCTGGCGTTTAAAGTTCATCAACGCAAAGGTCGAACTCTGCGTTAAAGTTTCGAACGCACAGTTCAGATCTGGCGTTTAAAGTTCATCAACGCAAAGGTCGAACTCTGCGTTAAAGTTTCGAACGCACAGTTCAGATCTGGCGTTTAAAGTTCATCAACGCAAAGGTCGAACTCTGCGTTAAAGTTTCGAACGCACAGTTCAGATCTGGCGTTTAAAGTTCATCAACGCAAAGGTCGAACTCTGCGTTAAAGTTTCGAACGCACAGTTCAGATCTGGCGTTTAAAGTTCATCAACGCAAAGGTCGAACTCTGCGTTAAAGTTTCGAACGCACAGTTCAGATCTGGCGTTTAAAGTTCATCAACGCAAAGGTCGAACTCTGCGTTAAAGTTTCGAACGCACAGTTCAGATCTGGCGTTTAAAGTTCATCAACGCAAAGGTCGAACTCTGCGTTAAAGTTTCGAACGCACAGTTCAGATCTGGCGTTTAAAGTTCATCAACGCAAAGGTCGAACTCTGCGTTAAAGTTTCGAACGCACAGTTCAGATCTGGCGTTTAAAGTTCATCAACGCAAAGGTCGAACTCTGCGTTAAAGTTTCGAACGCACAGTTCAGATCTGGCGTTTAAAGTTCATCAACGCAAAGGTCGAACTCTGCGTTAAAGTTTCGAACGCACAGTTCAGATCTGGCGTTTAAAGTTCATCAACGCAAAGGTCGAACTCTGCGTTAAAGTTTCGAACGCACAGTTCAGATCTGGCGTTTAAAGTTCATCAACGCAAAGGTCGAACTCTGCGTTAAAGTTTCGAACGCACAGTTCAGATCTGGCGTTTAAAGTTCATCAACGCAAAGGTCGAACTCTGCGTTAAAGTTTCGAACGCACAGTTCAGATCTGGCGTTTAAAGTTCATCAACGCAAAGGTCGAACTCTGCGTTAAAGTTTCGAACGCACAGTTCAGATCTGGCGTTTAAAGTTCATCAACGCAAAGGTCGAACTCTGCGTTAAAGTTTCGAACGCACAGTTCAGATCTGGCGTTTAAAGTTCATCAACGCAAAGGTCGAACTCTGCGTTAAAGTTTCGAACGCACAGTTCAGATCTGGCGTTTAAAGTTCATCAACGCAAAGGTCGAACTCTGCGTTAAAGTTTCGAACGCACAGTTCAGATCTGGCGTTTAAAGTTCATCAACGCAAAGGTCGAACTCTGCGTTAAAGTTTCGAACGCACAGTTCAGATCTGGCGTTTAAAGTTCATCAACGCAAAGGTCGAACTCTGCGTTAAAGTTTCGAACGCACAGTTCAGATCTGGCGTTTAAAGTTCATCAACGCAAAGGTCGAACTCTGCGTTAAAGTTTCGAACGCACAGTTCAGATCTGGCGTTTAAAGTTCATCAACGCAAAGGTCGAACTCTGCGTTAAAGTTTCGAACGCACAGTTCAGATCTGGCGTTTAAAGTTCATCAACGCAAAGGTCGAACTCTGCGTTAAAGTTTCGAACGCACAGTTCAGATCTGGCGTTTAAAGTTCATCAACGCAAAGGTCGAACTCTGCGTTAAAGTTTCGAACGCACAGTTCAGATCTGGCGTTTAAAGTTCATCAACGCAAAGGTCGAACTCTGCGTTAAAGTTTCGAACGCACAGTTCAGATCTGGCGTTTAAAGTTCATCAACGCAAAGGTCGAACTCTGCGTTAAAGTTTCGAACGCACAGTTCAGATCTGGCGTTTAAAGTTCATCAACGCAAAGGTCGAACTCTGCGTTAAAGTTTCGAACGCACAGTTCAGATCTGGCGTTTAAAGTTCATCAACGCAAAGGTCGAACTCTGCGTTAAAGTTTCGAACGCACAGTTCAGATCTGGCGTTTAAAGTTCATCAACGCAAAGGTCGAACTCTGCGTTAAAGTTTCGAACGCACAGTTCAGATCTGGCGTTTAAAGTTCATCAACGCAAAGGTCGAACTCTGCGTTAAAGTTTCGAACGCACAGTTCAGATCTGGCGTTTAAAGTTCATCAACGCAAAGGTCGAACTCTGCGTTAAAGTTTCGAACGCACAGTTCAGATCTGGCGTTTAAAGTTCATCAACGCAAAGGTCGAACTCTGCGTTAAAGTTTCGAACGCACAGTTCAGATCTGGCGTTTAAAGTTCATCAACGCAAAGGTCGAACTCTGCGTTAAAGTTTCGAACGCACAGTTCAGATCTGGCGTTTAAAGTTCATCAACGCAAAGGTCGAACTCTGCGTTAAAGTTTCGAACGCACAGTTCAGATCTGGCGTTTAAAGTTCATCAACGCAAAGGTCGAACTCTGCGTTAAAGTTTCGAACGCACAGTTCAGATCTGGCGTTTAAAGTTCATCAACGCAAAGGTCGAACTCTGCGTTAAAGTTTCGAACGCACAGTTCAGATCTGGCGTTTAAAGTTCATCAACGCAAAGGTCGAACTCTGCGTTAAAGTTTCGAACGCACAGTTCAGATCTGGCGTTTAAAGTTCATCAACGCAAAGGTCGAACTCTGCGTTAAAGTTTCGAACGCACAGTTCAGATCTGGCGTTTAAAGTTCATCAACGCAAAGGTCGAACTCTGCGTTAAAGTTTCGAACGCACAGTTCAGATCTGGCGTTTAAAGTTCATCAACGCAAAGGTCGAACTCTGCGTTAAAGTTTCGAACGCACAGTTCAGATCTGGCGTTTAAAGTTCATCAACGCAAAGGTCGAACTCTGCGTTAAAGTTTCGAACGCACAGTTCAGATCTGGCGTTTAAAGTTCATCAACGCAAAGGTCGAACTCTGCGTTAAAGTTTCGAACGCACAGTTCAGATCTGGCGTTTAAAGTTCATCAACGCAAAGGTCGAACTCTGCGTTAAAGTTTCGAACGCACAGTTCAGATCTGGCGTTTAAAGTTCATCAACGCAAAGGTCGAACTCTGCGTTAAAGTTTCGAACGCACAGTTCAGATCTGGCGTTTAAAGTTCATCAACGCAAAGGTCGAACTCTGCGTTAAAGTTTCGAACGCACAGTTCAGATCTGGCGTTTAAAGTTCATCAACGCAAAGGTCGAACTCTGCGTTAAAGTTTCGAACGCACAGTTCAGATCTGGCGTTTAAAGTTCATCAACGCAAAGGTCGAACTCTGCGTTAAAGTTTCGAACGCACAGTTCAGATCTGGCGTTTAAAGTTCATCAACGCAAAGGTCGAACTCTGCGTTAAAGTTTCGAACGCACAGTTCAGATCTGGCGTTTAAAGTTCATCAACGCAAAGGTCGAACTCTGCGTTAAAGTTTCGAACGCACAGTTCAGATCTGGCGTTTAAAGTTCATCAACGCAAAGGTCGAACTCTGCGTTAAAGTTTCGAACGCACAGTTCAGATCTGGCGTTTAAAGTTCATCAACGCAAAGGTCGAACTCTGCGTTAAAGTTTCGAACGCACAGTTCAGATCTGGCGTTTAAAGTTCATCAACGCAAAGGTCGAACTCTGCGTTAAAGTTTCGAACGCACAGTTCAGATCTGGCGTTTAAAGTTCATCAACGCAAAGGTCGAACTCTGCGTTAAAGTTTCGAACGCACAGTTCAGATCTGGCGTTTAAAGTTCATCAACGCAAAGGTCGAACTCTGCGTTAAAGTTTCGAACGCACAGTTCAGATCTGGCGTTTAAAGTTCATCAACGCAAAGGTCGAACTCTGCGTTAAAGTTTCGAACGCACAGTTCAGATCTGGCGTTTAAAGTTCATCAACGCAAAGGTCGAACTCTGCGTTAAAGTTTCGAACGCACAGTTCAGATCTGGCGTTTAAAGTTCATCAACGCAAAGGTCGAACTCTGCGTTAAAGTTTCGAACGCACAGTTCAGATCTGGCGTTTAAAGTTCATCAACGCAAAGGTCGAACTCTGCGTTAAAGTTTCGAACGCACAGTTCAGATCTGGCGTTTAAAGTTCATCAACGCAAAGGTCGAACTCTGCGTTAAAGTTTCGAACGCACAGTTCAGATCTGGCGTTTAAAGTTCATCAACGCAAAGGTCGAACTCTGCGTTAAAGTTTCGAACGCACAGTTCAGATCTGGCGTTTAAAGTTCATCAACGCAAAGGTCGAACTCTGCGTTAAAGTTTCGAACGCACAGTTCAGATCTGGCGTTTAAAGTTCATCAACGCAAAGGTCGAACTCTGCGTTAAAGTTTCGAACGCACAGTTCAGATCTGGCGTTTAAAGTTCATCAACGCAAAGGTCGAACTCTGCGTTAAAGTTTCGAACGCACAGTTCAGATCTGGCGTTTAAAGTTCATCAACGCAAAGGTCGAACTCTGCGTTAAAGTTTCGAACGCACAGTTCAGATCTGGCGTTTAAAGTTCATCAACGCAAAGGTCGAACTCTGCGTTAAAGTTTCGAACGCACAGTTCAGATCTGGCGTTTAAAGTTCATCAACGCAAAGGTCGAACTCTGCGTTAAAGTTTCGAACGCACAGTTCAGATCTGGCGTTTAAAGTTCATCAACGCAAAGGTCGAACTCTGCGTTAAAGTTTCGAACGCACAGTTCAGATCTGGCGTTTAAAGTTCATCAACGCAAAGGTCGAACTCTGCGTTAAAGTTTCGAACGCACAGTTCAGATCTGGCGTTTAAAGTTCATCAACGCAAAGGTCGAACTCTGCGTTAAAGTTTCGAACGCACAGTTCAGATCTGGCGTTTAAAGTTCATCAACGCAAAGGTCGAACTCTGCGTTAAAGTTTCGAACGCACAGTTCAGATCTGGCGTTTAAAGTTCATCAACGCAAAGGTCGAACTCTGCGTTAAAGTTTCGAACGCACAGTTCAGATCTGGCGTTTAAAGTTCATCAACGCAAAGGTCGAACTCTGCGTTAAAGTTTCGAACGCACAGTTCAGATCTGGCGTTTAAAGTTCATCAACGCAAAGGTCGAACTCTGCGTTAAAGTTTCGAACGCACAGTTCAGATCTGGCGTTTAAAGTTCATCAACGCAAAGGTCGAACTCTGCGTTAAAGTTTCGAACGCACAGTTCAGATCTGGCGTTTAAAGTTCATCAACGCAAAGGTCGAACTCTGCGTTAAAGTTTCGAACGCACAGTTCAGATCTGGCGTTTAAAGTTCATCAACGCAAAGGTCGAACTCTGCGTTAAAGTTTCGAACGCACAGTTCAGATCTGGCGTTTAAAGTTCATCAACGCAAAGGTCGAACTCTGCGTTAAAGTTTCGAACGCACAGTTCAGATCTGGCGTTTAAAGTTCATCAACGCAAAGGTCGAACTCTGCGTTAAAGTTTCGAACGCACAGTTCAGATCTGGCGTTTAAAGTTCATCAACGCAAAGGTCGAACTCTGCGTTAAAGTTTCGAACGCACAGTTCAGATCTGGCGTTTAAAGTTCATCAACGCAAAGGTCGAACTCTGCGTTAAAGTTTCGAACGCACAGTTCAGATCTGGCGTTTAAAGTTCATCAACGCAAAGGTCGAACTCTGCGTTAAAGTTTCGAACGCACAGTTCAGATCTGGCGTTTAAAGTTCATCAACGCAAAGGTCGAACTCTGCGTTAAAGTTTCGAACGCACAGTTCAGATCTGGCGTTTAAAGTTCATCAACGCAAAGGTCGAACTCTGCGTTAAAGTTTCGAACGCACAGTTCAGATCTGGCGTTTAAAGTTCATCAACGCAAAGGTCGAACTCTGCGTTAAAGTTTCGAACGCACAGTTCAGATCTGGCGTTTAAAGTTCATCAACGCAAAGGTCGAACTCTGCGTTAAAGTTTCGAACGCACAGTTCAGATCTGGCGTTTAAAGTTCATCAACGCAAAGGTCGAACTCTGCGTTAAAGTTTCGAACGCACAGTTCAGATCTGGCGTTTAAAGTTCATTAACGCAAAGGTCGAACTCTGCGTTAAATTTTCGAACGCACAGTTCAGACCTAGCGTTGATTTTCATCAACGCAAAGGCTAAACTCTGCGTTAAGTCTTCGAACGCACAGTTAAAGCCTGGCGTTAATTTTCATCGACGCAGAGGTTAAACTCTGCGTTAAGTTTTCGAACGCACAGTTCAAGCCTGGCGTTAAAAATTTCATAAACGCAAAGGTCAAGCCCTTGACGTTTCGAATTCAAAACGCAGAGTCTTAACTCTGCGTTACAATAACAAAACGAGTCATCTCCCTCGTTTGCAAGAACCCATCTAGGGTTTTTCAGAGAACTCGCCGAAGCAAGTTTGATGGCGATACATCTAGGATTTTAAAGAACTCGCCGAAGCGAGTTTGACGGCCACGAAGGGCGACGCTTACCACCGACGGGCGGAACCTGAAACGGCGGCACCGCTGCAGCAGGGGATCTTGGGCGTGGAGCAGCTTTCTTCTTGGAACCCATGGAAGAGGGTTGGAGATGATGAACAGGATCACCGACGTCGAAAACGAAGAGGCTTCGTTAAAAATCTTCCGA
Source organism: Asparagus officinalis (assembly GCF_001876935.1). Lineage (NCBI taxonomy): Eukaryota > Viridiplantae > Streptophyta > Magnoliopsida > Asparagales > Asparagaceae > Asparagus > Asparagus officinalis. The sequence goes on along the minus strand of NW_017973143.1, from coordinate 24,491 downwards.
AAGAGAGGAGGCAAAAAGTCGGGTGACTTTTGATTTGACCCTTAGCGGTCTATTTATAGACAGCTATGAGCTGTCAAATCGGGTCGGGGTTCTAGGCCCAAAATCCCGCCAAACGTGGCCTGTGCGCCTGTGACGCTTGAGCTTCTGAACGTAGAATTCACTCCTGCGTTATAATCCGCCGTGCATCTACATTGATGGAATCCCTAAACGCAGAATTTAACCCTGCGTTTCAGTTCAATAACGCAAGAAATCTATCTGTGCGTTCTGACTCAACCACACGACTTCCTCTATGATTATAGCCAAGACATGGTTCCAAATAAATAGAGGGAGGTTAATGTCAGCTATCAAAGCGACTAAAAGTCAAGAAGAAACAAGTGACTCCACTGAAGAGTCCATTGGATGAGTACAATTAGATTACAATCAACCGAGTTTGAAAATGTCTTCTAAATTTTGGGATCCAAAGTATTCCGAAAATTCGTCCCAGTCAACCGCGAACTTTCGAAAACTTTGGAGGGGGTTCTGTAGGCTGTCTAAAAATCACAATGGATAGTCGATCCCTATCAAGCCCTGATAATGAAAGTTACAATCAGACGACTTTCTGATCTTTGCATCCGCAATTCTGCAACCGCTATAAACACGGCCTCATCTCTGAGATGATTGATCTTGATGGCTGCGACAACAGCATGACTAATATTATATTAGCAACTATTAGAGATGCTGATGAGCAGTGTAATGATTTCAGAAGTAAAAGGTTGGACTTAGTTGGTGAGTTACTTGGTAGAGAGCTGTGGGCAAATATTCACCTTCAAAACACTATGGATGTTGATTCCCGTCAAGCTCTCACAACGAAAGCTACAATCAAATAGCTTTCGGGTCGACAGTCGAAAGGGGCAAATAGGAGATTTTTCACACAGATCGAGAAGAGTTACAATTTGACGACGCTTCCGACAGCTGATGAAAACCCTATTCAGTGGCCTTCACGATCGTTGGTGAGAGTTACAATCTGACGACTCTATCGATGGCGAGAGTTACAATCTGACGACTCTCATATCCTATAACAGGCAAAGATCAATAAGCAATGGCCTTTGCAATGTCATAATAGACGAGGTTACAAGTCAACAACCTCTATCAAACGCAGAAGGTCACTTCTGCGAAACGCACACAACTTGTGCGTTCTCCAGCAAATATCTAACTCTGCAACGCAGAGTTAAAGCACTAAACGCACACATAACGTGCGTTCTTCAACAGGCTCAACTGTGTGTCCCAAACTCTGGACGCAGAGTTGAACTTCAACGCACCAGCGATCTGTGCATCTCCAATTCCAGAACGCATGCGGCCTGTGCGTCTCAAATCTCTAACAGAGATTTAACTCTGCGTCTCAAGCCTTGGACGCAGAGTTAAAGCCCAGAACGCCGACTGAGGTGTTTTGACTTGTTCAAACGCAAACCGAACGGCCTCAAAACCGTTATCCCACATTCTGAGGGATCTTCGCCCACTCAGGAGCGGATTTAGGGGTTGGTTACAACCCTAATCCCCCTATAAATAACCGACTTACTCAACTGAGTAGGTGGTTGATCGGTTTCTAGCAGAAAAAACCGCATAGGGTTGAGGTAAGCTGGCATCAAAACCGCCGAAGGTCAACAAATCTCAGCAGTTCAGCAATACGAAGAAGAAGATCTTTTGAAGATCAAAGAACTGATCAACGATCAGTTAATCGAATCCCGGAGGATTTCTTCATCAACGGCATAACCCACTTGGCAATTAACCGAATCTTCGGTTCCAACAACTCTGTTACCGAGTTTTAACTCGCTCTGAGTTTATTTCTGAAACTCATTTAAGAGTTCGTGATTAAGCTTGCAACCCAAGCTAATCACATAAAATCAGACATTCGGTTTTCAACAACTCTTGTCAGAGTTTTCAACTCGTTCTGAGTTCTTTATACTCGTCAAGAGTTCTAAACCGAATTCATCAAGCAATTCAATCGGTTTCGTGAGATAGGACGGTCGGATCGTCAACGGAGAGCAAGTTTGACGCGTTCAATCGAAGGAGGCACTCCACCGCTACCAAGAAGAACCCAGTTTTAAACAAAGGGGAGAATCAAATTCATTCTCCTCTCTTTTGTAATCGGAATCCAAATTGTAATCGATTTTGAGGGAATACAAGTCAAATTTTCTTTCATTGTCTTTTTACATCAAATTTCCAACAAACAAAAGATGGCGACTCCGCTGGGGACTAGCTTCTCTGACAAAGAAGTGGTGGCGCAATCCGACGTTCATCTCACTGGAACGACCGTTGAAACTCTGATTATCGAGTTTGATCAAGCCAAGTACGAGGAGAGTCCTCTCCTCTGGGTCCCTTAGCCCAAAAGCTAGGCGTGATACCCACAGGACCTTTACGGAGGTCAACACTACTGGTGAGATGCCAAAGAAAGCCCTCTCCTTTGGCCAAGACCTTAAACTCGCTCTGCGAGTTGAAGACTCCTCCCCCGTATCACTACGGCACATCATAGGTCAAAAGAGACCTATGTCGGAGGAGAACCCGACCAACGCCGACGATGCTGCGGGCAAGGCCTTGAAACAGGCCAAGAAAAATGCTGCTCGACGAAGGAGAAGATCCTTACGGCGAGCATACTTGCGGAATAACCGAGCTACTGCCCAACGCAAAGACTGCGTTTCTGAACCTGTGCCTGAACTGTGCGTTTCTGCTCCAGAACGGACACTTCGTGGCAATGAACCCGACTATGAGCCTCGGGTTATCCAACTCAAACGCGACCCTCAGTGGCGCGTTGTTCAACATAGACGCACACCTCAAGAGTGCGTCCCAAAACGTGACCTCCAAAGGCACGTTCAATCATTCAAACGCACGCCACAACCGTGCGTTCAGTCAAAACAAGACCCTCAAGGGTCTGTTCAAACAACCAAACGCACAAACGCACATCACAAGTGTGCGTTCAAACAAAGAACGACCCTCAGGGGTCTGTTTCAACAACCAAACGCACATCACAAGTGTGCGTTCAAACAAAGAACGACCCTCAGGGGTCTGTTTCAACAACCAAACGCACATCACAAGAGTGCGTTCAAACAAAGAACGACCCTCATGGGTCTGTTTCAAAACGCACGCCTCAAGTGTGCGTTCAACCAAAACAAGACCCGCAGGGGTCTGTTTCAACATCAAAACGCACACCACAAGTGTGCGTTCAATCAGGACAAGATCCACAAGGATCTAGTCCATCAGTCAAACACAGGCCTCGGCCTCGTGTTTATAAACCTAAACGCGACTCTCGTGTTTCTTCTCAAGAACATGACACGGTCCGTCAGGTTCAAAAGGGACAACATGGATTTAAGATTCATGCCCAACCCATCCAAGGGCAGGGGGTTCCATCTCCACCTTCACGAGATCTTTCCCAGGTCTCCGACTTGCGTGAGCTATTAACAAGAGGAAGGCCAACACAGCAAGTAGCCCATTCATGCCAGTGTGAACGGCTCATTTCCGCTGTTCTCTCCGAATGCAGTTGTTGTTCACCTACGCCTAGGCAGTCGGTGTTCAATAGATTGACGAATGTCGCTAGACCTGCTAAACGACAGCGTCACCAGAAGAAGACCTCTGAAATTGAATATCCTGAGGTCACCATCAACATGGTCGGCAGAGGCAAATCCTCACATCCTGATTCTGATGAGTCACAAAGAAGTAATTCCCCAACTGTTAGGGAAATTTGTGATCAGTTCGAAGGAGTATATAAGCATACTCGGACCCGGACAGGAGCTATTCGCCCGGTTGACTATCAAAAGTTGGCCAGAGGAATTACAACAAGTGATGAGCATTCGGCAATAGCCGAATCTCAATCTTCGAGCTCGGTCGGACCACAAGAAGTATCTGCTTACATGGCGGGAAATCCTGAGGACATAGCCAAGAAAGTGAACGAACACCAGGTCATGCTCCAGGCGCAACAGGAGACACTTCTCCAATTGAAGGACATGATGGCCCAACTTATTGCTGAAAAAGGCCACAAACCCGAATCTTCCCGGAGGACGACCTTCAAAGGGAAACAGAAAGCGACCGAGCATTCGGATCGTGAGACTCTCAACTTGGGATCCTCTTCTGAGGGTGAAAAGGAGGTGGAAAAAGAACTGCATCCTCAATCCACTAAAATGGATGAACTAGAAGCTCGCCTCAATGCAATCGCCAACAGAAGTGAGCTCCGTGAAGAAGGAGTGGTGAGACCTTATCCTGCCGAATGGGATATAGCTCCATACCCGTCAAAGTTTAAAGCTCCAACCTTGCAACCGTTCGATGGCACAGGATCGCCAAATCAACACATCTACTATTTCAAATCTCAAACTGGAGATGTGGTGGCGAACGATGCCATCTTGACGCGATTGTTCATTGGCACTCTTAAAGGAGTGGCATTTGAATGGTTTATGAAACTGCCTGCTGGATCTATTCAGAAATGGGTAGATTTAGAAAGGCTTTTCCTGGCCAGGTTCTTCGAGGACGATACAGAAGTTTCGGTCCCGACTCTTCTCGCTACCAAACAGAGGAAAGGCGAATCAATCAAGGCCTACGTGGAGAGATTCCGCAGCATGGCATTGCGATGCCCCTCAGGTATGACTCAGTCAACCCTGGTTGAAACTTGCAGGCACAACCTGCAGACTCAGCTCCTTGCCCAGATGGGGGTAGCAGAGTGTCGCTCCTGGAGACAACTTGTTTCGCAAGGAGAACAAGCTGAAGAGATCGTAGCTCGGGTGAAAGCCGAGGAAGCTGCACAACCCAAGCCGCAACAGCAACAGCAACAGCAACGCAACCAGAACAACGCTCAGCGGTCTAAGGGAAAAGAGACCCTAGCAGCCGACTACTCTCGGGTACCACCGCCCACGAATCAAGGCAAAGCTCCCAATAAGCAAAAAGTGCCCAAACAGTATTCCTTCAAGGAAGAACATGTGGACACTTTATTCCAGCTACTGCGGAAGAACAACAAGTTACAGCTTCCTGAAATTAGGAAGCCAGAGGAGGCAGGAAAGGTAGATGACCCTAATTACTGCCGCTATCACAGGTTCCTAGGGCATCCTACCAGAAGATGTTACATCTTTAAGGACATCCTCCAGAATTTGGTGGACGCTAAAGTGCTTACTCTGAAACCCGAACAGAAGACTGTCTCTACCAACATGATAGCAGTCCAGTTCGGTGACTTCCCTCCGGTGGCGACCGCAGATGGCGTTATCCCAATCCACAAGGGAGAAATGCGTCTGAAGAATACTGACTTGCACAGTCAGAAAGACAAGGGGTTGATACCCCTCACCACCTCAAAAGGAGAAATCATGTGGGTTCACCCTAATCTAGTGGGAGACCAACAATGGACGAATACCTCGTCCAAGAAGAAAGGAGGCAAGGCTAAGTCTTCCAACACGATTAGCCCCTCCATCACTGAGAATGATGATCACCTCAAGACCCTCACAGATTCAGAGGAAGAGAGGATTGCCCTGGCTGCATACCCAGGAGACAACCCTGGCACACGGTCTGGAAAGACTTACTTGAAAGACTACAGCCAGAATGTTCAAGAAGCCGTGTGATACCAGTTGCAGAAAGCCACGGAAAGGAGAGAATTAGGCGTTTTGTGGGGTAATCTGAAGGTAGCCCCAGTACAACCTGCGGAGGAGTAATACCAGGCTCGAGCTCCTTCGTATATGTTGCCCATAACCGAAAGTTGGCTCCTCGGATTCCCAACGTATAGTTGGTCATATCCGAATTGTCGAGCAAAACGATACGGTTGATAGGGCTCAATTATACATTTGTCATTTTGCCTGAAGAGGAGATAACCAGGTCTAATGTTTAGCAGCCAGTGGAAAACTCCCCCGTCCAAACGGGTAAAACCATTAGGACCAGCGGTATCTTGGAAGACTTGTCCATATCCTCCACCCTCAAAATCCGGGAAGCAGCGGAAGATGTCGTAGCTGAGGTCTCTCGACAGAATCTGACGGACCTTCACTACGTAATTGCCTATCCAAGTAGCTTTTTCTAATCTCTGCACGAAAGGGATGAAACCTCCATCCGTAGCAGAGGGGGCACTCATCAAATGTACACAATGTGAGGCGTACCAAGCCATTAGATATGTATACGGCAAGGGTACTCGAGGATTGGGAGTCACCAAGCTTTTCGTCCCTTCAGAATCTATCTCTTTCACTTGGATAAACTCGAGGCATAGTTCCCTCAAACCGTGTTGTAAACAGCACGTCATAGCGGAAAGTAGATTTATGGGTCTCCCATGTGCTAAGAGGACGGCCGGATAAGCTACTTCAATCATCACAGCATCTATTGGTCTGGTAGGAACCACACACCGCTTCAGCCACAGCATGAGAAAACCCGCTAATAATGCCATATCAGAGATGGGAGTGGCTGCCTGGTGATGGAAGCTCTCGAATTCAGTCTGTGCTGGGAAGTCATCTTCTATTCCCTCGCTGACATAGTGAACGGTGGCGTCATTGATCAGAGCCTGGATGGTCTCAGGGGTGCTCGCCTCCCGACGAGACACAGCGGCATTCTTGTCAGACAAATTTTGGAAAAGATACTCGGCCCAGGATAGCTGTTTGATACCACGTCCTCGTGCCCCCGTCAATTGGCCGCAGATTTGGAAATGACACATCACCTCCCATAGAGTGTCATATACCTCGGGGATGGTCTCCTTCAAGATCTTCAGCTCAGTTGACCCAGGGACAAACTCTTCATATGGTAAATGCTGAATGGGATATAGCTCCATACCCACCGAAGTTCAAAGCTCCAACCTTGCAACCGTTCGATGGCACAGGATCGCCAAATCAGCACATCTACTACTTCAAATCTCAAACTGGAGATGTTGTGGCGAACGATGCCATCTTGACTCGCTTATTCATAGGCACTCTTAAAGGAGTAGCCTTTGAATGGTTTATGAAACTGCCTGCTGGATCTATTCAGAAATGGGTAGATTTGGAAAGGCTTTTCTTGGCTAGGTTCTTTGAGGATGATACGGAAGTTTCTGTCCCAACTCTTCTCGCCACCAAGCAGAGGAAGGGAGAATCCATCAAGGCTTACGTGGAGAGATTCCGTAGCATGGCATTGCGATGCCCCTCAGGTATGACTCAGTCAACCCTGGTTGAAACTTGCAGGCACAACTTGCAAACTCAGCTCCTTGCCCAGATGGGGGTAGCGGAGTGTCGTTCCTGGAGACAGTTGGTTTCGCAGGGAGAACAAGCTGAAGAGATTGTAGCTCGGGTGAAAGCCGAGGAAGCTGCACAGCCCAAGCCGCAACAGCAACAGCAACAGCAGCGCAACCAGAACAACGCTCAGCGGTCTAAGGGAAAAGAGACCCTAGCAGCTGACTACTCTCGGGTACCACCGCCCACAAATCAAGGCAAAACTCCCAATAAGCAAAAAGTGCCCAAGCAATATTCCTTCAAAGAGGAGCATGTGGACACTTTATTCCAGCTATTGCGGAAGAACAACAAGCTACAGCTTCCTGAAATTAGGAAGCCAGAAGAGGCAGGGAAGATAGATGACCCTAATTACTGCCGTTATCACAGGTTTCTGGGGCATCCTACCAGAAGATGTTACATCTTTAAGGACATCCTCCAGAATTTGGTGGACGCCAAAGTGCTTACTCTGAAACCTGAGCAAAAGACTGTCTCTACCAACATGATAGCAGTCCAGTTCGGTGACTTCCCTCCGGTGGCGACCGCAGATGGCGTTATCCCAATCCACAAGGGAGAAATGCGTCTGAAGAATACTGACTTGCACAGTCAGAAAGACAAGGGGTTGATACCCCTCACCACCTCAAAAGGAGAAATCATGTGGGTTCACCCTGATCTAGTGGGAGACCAACAGTGGACGAATACCTCGTCCAAAAAGAAGGGAGGCAAGGCTAAGTCTTCCAACACGATTAGCCCCTCCATTACTGAGAATGATGATCACCTCAAGACCCTCACAGATTCAGAGGAAGAGAGGATTGCCCTGGCCGCATACCCAGGAGACAACCCTGGTACGCGGTCTGGAAAGAATTACTTGAAAGACTACGGCCAGAATGTCCAAGAAGTTGAGGAACAACCCCAAGACGCTGGGGGTTCTGTCCCCAAAAAGCCAGCTGATAAGGGGAAACAAAAAGAACTCCGGTTCAACAGGAATCTCCACCAGGAACACGGGGAGTCGAGCAATCCATTCCAATTCAATGTCATGGCGCAACTGGCCAACATACCGGCCAGGATTACTCTATACGAGCTCCTGAGGTTGTCCAAAACCACCAAGGAAGCTCTCATTGAGGCATTGAAGAATACGGAAAGCTTCATCACCCAAGTCACTCCAATTCCCGAAGCTTCTGAAGATCAAACTTGTCGACAATGTCTGCAAGCATCGAGAAGTTTACCCTGCATATCATTTACTCAAGAAGACATGCAGGTCAAACACCAACACGACAGACCGTTGTACTACACAGGGTATATCGGATCTTCCGAAATCAGTCGTGTCCAAGTTGACCCGGGCTCCGCGCTCAGCATCATGCCTTATAGGGTCATGCAGGTCTTAGGAATCCCTATGCACAGGTTGCACACTACCCAAACCACCATCTTCGGGTTCAATGCAAACAGTACTCGACCCTTGGGGAAAATCAAGCTCAGATGCCAGATTGGAGATCTCAAGTCTGAGGTCGCATGCTACATCATAGATGCGGACACGTCCTATAATCTTTTGCTAGGACGACCATGGATACATGCAAACCGCATTGTCCCATCTACCTTGCATCAGGTCATGAAGTACGCCAATGACGAGGGTGAAGTTCGAACCTTGATTGCGGAAAAATACCCTTTCCGAGGAGTGGAGAACTTCCACACTGACTCTGTTTTCTACTTAGAATCTCAAGATGTTGACAGTGGCAATGAAGCAGATGTCGAACCAGATCCTGAGGAAGATTGTCCATGGGAACTGAACTTAGATGTAATGGGTCAGGATGAGAGTAGTAATAATGTACCGAGCGAGGGTGAATGGTGCATTAATGAAGATTTTCTTTTGGAGTACTTGCCTGATGTGTCCTCTAAAAATAAATCAGTAGAGAATGATTCTAATGCAGGTACCAACCCATGGCACACAATGTGCACAGAGGCATCACTTACATTGCCAATCGAATCTTTCTTTGCTTCAGATGAAGAAGCAGAAGATGTACAGAAGGCTTTCTTCAAAGTCCCATCCAAAAGGAAAGGGCAGAAGCCGATCTGTTTTGGTAAAGTCAAACCCGAACAACTCAAACGAGGAAGTTCAGAGGAAGACGACGGAGTTCCCCAATTTCATTACCATGAACCCAATTCTATAGACTTAATGAAACGAATGGGGTATAACTTTAATGAAAAACAGGGTCTGAACTTCGGGAAGGGCAGACGAACCCCAGTCCGAATGTCTCTAGCCCCTGAAGGAAAACCTCAGGATTATTACAATAAAACCGGAAGAGGTTTAGGTTATGTCACAACTCCCTCTGCCTCAGAAAATGAGATCAGTAATTATCTGCGTCAAGATCATTCGTCCGGAACCTCTTCCTGGGAATCCGACGTCAGTGTCGGACCTTTCTTTAAAGGTTTGACTGTGAACATGGTTTCAACTAGTCACCCTGATGAAGATGCAGGGGGTGACGAAGAGTTAATTGAGTCGACTAACGATCCTTGGATCAAACGTCTTAACATCCTGTGGGATATGCGTTTCGAACAACGCGAACCACCCACTGAAGATAAGGTGATCCAGGTCAACATGGGAAATGAGTCTGACCCCAAGCCTATCTTTATAGCTGAAGACCTATCATCATCCGAGAAGGAAGACCTTATATCTCTCATCCGAGAATATATAGATGTCTTCGCTTGGAATTATGAAGATATGCCTGGTCTTGACCCGAAGGTGGCCATGCACCGTCTCAACATCGATCCGGATGTAAAACCCGTTAAACAACAACAACGCAGGTTTCGTCCAGAGATCATGGAATCAATTGAGTCAGAAGTTAAAAAGCTTATAGACTCAGGTTTTGTTAGGGAAGAACAACACCCTGACTGGGTGGCCAACATCGTCCCAGTTCCTAAGAAGAACGGTAAAGTCCGGATATGTATCGATTTCCGCGATCTCAATGCCGCCTGTCCGAAAGATGAATTCCCACTCCCCATCACGGATGTTATGATTGACAACACCTGCGGATATGAAAGGATGTCTTTCATGGACGGATTCTCTGGGTACAATCAGATAAAGATGCACCCGGACGATGAAAAACATACTGCTTTTAGAACACCACTGGGGGTGTATTGCTACACAGTGATGCCCTTCGGCCTGAAAAATGCAGGTGCAACTTATCAACGTGCAATGAACACAATCTTTCACGAACACCTACGAAAGAAGATCGAGTGCTACGTTGATGACATAGCAGTAAAGAGCCAATGTAAAGACGATCATCTTGCAGATCTGAAGACAATGTTCGAAATCATGCGAGCACATCAGCTGAAGATGAACCCGACAAAATCGTTCCTCGGAGTTTCAAGTGGAAAATTCCTGGGATTTATCGTTACTTCCAAGGGAATCTCTCTTGACCCAGAAAAAGTGCGTGCCATCCAAGACATGCCACCTCCGAAGAATCTCAAAGAGCTCAGAGGTTTGCAAGGCAGACTGGCCTACATTCGAAGATTCATATCAAATCTTTCAGGGCGCTGCCAACCTTTCTCTAAGCTCATGAAGAAAGGAATATCCTTTGTTTGGGATGCTGAGTGTCAAAGAGCATTCGAGGAGATTAAAAAATATCTCACTCAACCGCCAGTTCTCGTGGCCCCGATATCAGGAAAACCATTCCTGTTATATGTGAGGGCCATGGATCATTCTCTTGGTGCTTTGTTAGCTCAGAACAATGATCAAGGTCAAGAGCAAGCCATCTATTACCTGAGCAGGACTATGATGGGAGCCGAACATCGGTACAATCCGGTCGAAAAAGAGTGTCTCGCCTTGGTATTCGCAATCCAAAAGATGCGACATTACCTAGTTGGACAGACCATTCAGGTCATCTCTAAGGTAAATCCTTTGAGAGTTCTGATGACAAAACCATCATCTCTAAATTGCCGGCTTGCAAAATGGGCCATTCTCTTGTCGCAATACGACATGCAGTTCATGCCTCAAAAGGCGGTCAAGGGCCAAGCACTGGCAGACTTCTTAGCCGATCATCCAGTATCAGGAGCATCTAAGTTGTACGAGGAATTACCTGACGAGGTTGCTGAAGCTTGCGCTACCCAAGAAGCTACGCAAGTGTGGAAGCTATTCTTCGACGGTGCATCCAGAGCAAATCCTCATGGAGCAATCACTGCGGGAGTAGGAGTAGTGTTAATCTCTCCGAACGGCCACGTAATCCCAAGGGGATTCTCTTTAATCGAACCATGCACCAACAATGTAGCCGAGTATAATGCTCTGCTATTAGGAATGCAATGTGCTGAAGAACTTAATGTTCAGCACCTTGAGGCTTACGGTGATTCTCAGCTCATCGTTAATCAAGTCCGAGGAGAGTACGAAGTACGTCATGAGGATTTGATTCCGTATTACTTCGCGGTGCTAGAGCAAGCTCAAAAGTTTGAAGGCTTCTTTATTGAATATGTGCCAAGAGCTCAGAATGCATATGCTGATGCCTTAGCCTCTTTGGCAACTTCACTAGCCTTGCCACCAGGAGTGGAAGCGACGATCCCGGTCATGGGACGTAAGCTGTGCTTTTCCAAGATCTCCATAGAGGAAAACCCAGACGAGATGACGTCGGGAGAAGTCTGTACGGCATTTATGGAATTCGAATCTAGGGATTGGCGATTCCCATACATCGACTATGCCCTATATGGAATTCTACCCGATGACCCTAAGGAAGCGGCTGCCATCAAACGGAAGGCCCTCCAATTCTATTATGATGCAGTTTCTCAAGTCTTGTATCGTAAATCACATGATGGAATCTTACTTCGATGCCTTTCTCGGAAGGAAGCGAAAGAGGCCCTCAAGGAAGCTCACGGCGGAATGTGCGGAGCTCATCAACCTGGAGCTAAATTAGGAGATCGACTCCGACGAATCGGCTATTATTGGCCGAGGATGTTTTCAGATGCAGTTGACTACGCTAAACGATGCCACGCATGCCAAATTCATGGAGATTTTATCCACCAAGCACCGGGGAACTTACACCCTACATCGGCGACTTGGCCATTCGAAATGTGGGGCATGGATATCGTCGGACCGATTTCCCCTCCGACGTCCAAAGGACACCGGTTCATTCTAGCCGTGACCGATTATTTCTCCAAGTGGGCGGAAGCAATTCCGTTGAAAGAAGTCAAGACTTCAAACGTGATCAAGTTCATCAAACATCACGTCATCTATCGCTTTGGAGTCCCAAGACGAATAGTTCACGACAACGGGACGCAATTCGTCAGCTTTGGGTTTCAGAGATTTTGTGACAGATTCAGAATCCAAAGTGTCGCATCTACGGCATATTACCCGCCAGCGAACGGTCTTGCAGAAGCGTTCAACAAAACCATAGTGAAGCTCCTCAAAAAGTTTGTCTCCAAGAGCCGGCGCGATTGGGATGAAAGACTTGGTGAATGTTTGTGGGCCTACCGCACAACGGTAAGGACCTCTACAAGAGCCACACCTTTTTCTTTGGTATACGGCTGCGAGGCTGTATTGCCATTGGAAATCCAGATTCCTTCTCTGAGAGTCGCTATCACAACTGGACTAACAGAAGAAGAAAAACATCAACGACGTCTGCAAGAACTTGAAGCTCTAGATGACAAACGACTTCAAGCGCAGCAACAGATTGAGCTGTATCAAGCCCGTATTTCCAAGGCCTACAACAAAAAGGTCAAGGAACGGATTTTCAAGAAAGGCGATCTAGTTTTGGCCAACAGACGACCCATGGTAATGACCCACAAAACCAAAGGGAAGTTCAATCCCAAATGGGAGGGGCCCTTCGTAATAGAATCAGTCTATTCGAATGGAGCTTATCGTCTCATCAATCAAAAAGGAGATAGGCTCATGATGCCAATCAATGGGAAGTTCCTTAAGAGATACTTCCCATAAATCATGTAGCCCCCTGAACCCCAGCTAAATCAGGCTGGGGGTTGCCTATTTATAATGTAACCCTGTCTTGTATTTCGTCATGTTAACATTACACCTCTGACGATTGAAATTTGCTAGAATCAGTATAATAAAGAAAATTTCAATTTCATGCCAGGTTAACACTATACTTATGGCATTTGCTTTACTTTTCATTGTCCTGAACCAGATTTCAACAAAAGAGATGATGAGAGCCAAAATGATATCATTTTCATTCAATATTTTTGATTTGAATACAAAATGAATCGAAACGAAAATGATACAAAATTATTCCTAGCTAAAAAGCAATCCAAGTCCTAAACATCGGGGCTCATCAGTCTAAAAGACTTGAGTTTAGCTTTCAGCGCCAATATTTTCTCCTCACGAGCCTTTTTGACTTCCTCTGTTATCTTGCTCTTGAGCTCCTCTTCATTTGGCGCTGCTTCTGCAATCTCCCGCCTAACTTTGTCAGCAGCAACAAGCTCATCACAATAGCCCTTGAAAAGCCCGTCACAATAAGCAATTAACCCTTTTATGACTTCCATGTCGCCCGCTAATCGAGCAGTTATCTGAGCTTGCTCGATACCAGCACGGGTAAGCTCAATCGCAGTATCCCGAATACCTGCAGCAAAAGTGCCCAAGTCCACTTGCACTTGAAGATGTTCCCCGCGCAGGCGAGTAATACGAGAATCTGCTTCGTTTAGACTCTTCTGAAGAGCTTCTTGCTGCTGTACCTTCAAGGCTCTGGCCTGAGAAAGAGCCCGATCCACTTCTGGTTCGATGGCATCGCGTTGTAGCATTGAAAGGAATTCCAATTCGTATTCCAGAACAATAATGCTCTCGCGACAATGTTCAGTCCACGATGTATCCCCCTGGTCCCTAATCTTGGCAAGACACTTCAGCAGATGGGGTTCGAAGACTTTGAAACTCACGTCCCCGAGACTAACGACATCAATAGTCATCTGCATCCAGTACTCTAATTGCTCGATGAGTTTCCTCAAAGTCTCCGAGCTTGGGGGTGGAGCAGTCGGCGGATAAGTGAAGCAATTCTCATAATCAGTGCGAATGGGAGCGTTTACAGCTTTAGATGATATCTTTTCGGGCACATCTGGCACTGAATCTGGGACAATCAATCCCTGCCCACCTGTCAGGATTTCAGGACTAGGAGGAGCAGCTGGAGGTATAGTATCCCCGCTGTTTTCGGGAGACGAAGCAAGTGCAGACTTCATGGCGTCCCCCATCAGCTTAGCTCTCTTAGAGTTCTTAGCTGCGACAGGTTTTCGTTTACGAATTCTTCTATCGTATTCGCCTACCTCCTCAGCAGTAAGAGCCTTCTTCCCTGAAGATCTCAGGGGACGGGGTCTAGAAAGAGGTGCTCCCTCAAAAGCCTCTTTAGTGTCCTCTTCTTCTTCAGAAGGCTTAGCAGCGGGTAATTCCCCTGAGATTTCTTCGATTCCGGACGCCTCTCGTTCGCAGGACAGATAATCCTCTATCCCTGGGAGTCGAGTCCTGCCGGAACCACTTCTTGATTTATAGAGCTCTCGGATTTCGTTTATACACGAAGTATAAATGTCATATTCTGGGATCAGAGAAGCTTTATCAAACCAATTGCGGAAATCTGCTACAGTGGAACAATTAGGTGGCAGATTAGGCAGAGTAAACTGCGCATGAGTTCCTCGGGCAATAAAGAAACGCCAAGCACGAGCTCCTTCATACAGATTCCCGATGTGAGCTAATTGTGGATTAGGGTTACCAACGTAAAGCTGGTCGTACCCGAACTGTCGGGCAAAACGTGAAGGAACGTAAGGCTCAATTATGCATCTTTCACCTATTCTGAAAACCAGATAACCCACCCTGATAGTGAGAAGCCACTGGAAGGTCCCTGTATTTAAAAGCGAGGACCCTTCGAAGACTACGTCGCCAAACTTCGGGCCTTCTTCTTCAGCCCCATCAAAGCAAGGGCGACAGCAAAAGAGATCATAACTGGCTTCCGAAGACAAAAGTTGCCTAGCCCGGACTATGTACGCAGTCGTCCACGTGGCTGGCTCGAGCCTTTGCACGAAAGGAGTAGAGGTCTCGTCAGTATGTATAATCCCCCGCATCAAAGAGGGACAGTGCAGCACAAACCAAGCCACTAAATAAGTGTAGGGCATTGGTGTGCGGGGTTGAGAAGTCTTCCAAACTTTCCTCCCAGCAACAATCATCTCCTGGACGTCGAGGAGTTCAGAAACCAAATCCCGTAAGCCCCTCTGCAGACAACCTGTCATTGCCGAGAGAAGGCTTAGTGGTCTTCCATGAGCCAGGAGAACGGCTGGATAAACGACCTCAACCAAGATCGATTCAGCTGGCTTCGTCGGCACAACACACCGCTTCAACCATAGCATCAAGAAACCAGCGAGAAGGGCCGTGTCAGAAATAGGAATTGCAGCCTGATAATGGAAACTTTCAAATTCACTGTCGGCTTCGAATCCATCTTCTAAGCGCGTATTCCTATAAATGGCGTTAGGAGTTTTGATGCGAGCTTTGATACTCTTAGCAGAGCTTACGCCAAGACGGGTCACTTTCAAATCTTTCTGACCCAGGTTCTGAAACAAATAATCTGCCCAGGCGGTATGCATAAGACCACCCCCACGCATCCCAGCGACCTGAGCGCAAATGTGGAAATGACATAGCAACTCCCAAAAAGTGCTGTATATCTCTGGATGAGCAGCCCTCAAGATGGATAGCTCTTCAGTTGTTGGAACAAATTCTTCATAGGGCACTTGCCCAAAGGATAGTCCTGATACAGCATACATCTCGTGGAGAGCAAATCCTAACTCCCCAACAGGTGTAAAAAAGGTGCAGCTATCCGGGTTGTATCGCTCCAGCATAGCGAAGAAGCAGGGATAGCTCTGAGTAATCCCACGTCTCGTGGCCTGTACTGGTATCATAAGGCCAGACTGAGTAAGAGGCTCTTTGAGTTCCTCAAGGATAAAATCTACCATCCGAGTCCACCAACCATCTTCTCCAGAAAACAACCAGCCAGGAGAACGGAAGGCTTGTGTAGAAAATTCGCCTTGAGCGGCAATAAGCCGGCGTATGAAAATGTTCGCTGGAAGAGGTGTCTCCTGAGTGGGATCCTTTATCTCAAATCTACCAGGTCGCAGACCTTTGAGTTGTCCGTCAATCTGAACACGAGATGATTGACCAGAGCCAAACGAAACGTTCTCTTTCTCCTTGACGAGATCGAAGGCCAAGCCCCTACGACCACCAACACTCAGGAAGTAGGAAAGCGGGTACATTCTCTTCATGTTGGGAAGGAAGAATAAACGATCATCGACTCTTCGCAGCATCCGGGAGTCTTCTACATACCCGACTTGCCCATCAGCAGATATATGATCACCAAATAAGAATGAGGGTTTGACAAATTGATCCAGACCCGCAGGAGTTTCCAGATCCAGATCGGTGATCAAAGCCCTAAGGGTGGAACACTCGGCAAACCTGATTAAATGTTCCCGCTCCAAACTCGGGAAAGTGCACAGAGGAATTTCTCTATGAAGACCAAAAGCTCTCCCCACTTCGGGATCATCAGTGTAGTTGAAGTGCTGCTCCGGCAGAAGTGGCACATTGGAAAAAAGCACTGTAAAAATCAAAAGCAACAGTTAGCAGTATAAAGAGATTGCTAACATGAAATGAACAACGCAAAGATAAAATCCTGCGTTACAACATTTGAACGCAGAGATAAAATCCTGCGTTACAACATTTGAACGCAGAGATAAAATCCTGCGTTATAACACCTGAACGCGGAGATTAAATCCTGCGTTACAACACTTGAACGCAGAATTCTAAGCCTGCGTTTCCAATTTTTAACACAGAGCTCCAAACTCTGTGTTCCCAATTTTAACAAAGAGAGTTAACTCTATGTTTCTTGAATGCAGAACTTTAAGCCTGCGTTTCCAATTTTTAACACAGAGCTCTAAACTCTGTGTTCCCAATTTCAACAAAGAGTATTAACTCTATGTTTCCTAAACGCGGTCTTAAGCCTGCGTTTCCAATTTTAACACAGAGCCCTAAACTCTGCGTTCCCAAGTTTTGACATAGAGAATTAACTCTATGTTCTTTAAACGCAGTCTTAAGTCTGCGTTTCCAATTTGTAACACAGAGCCATAACTCTGCGTTTCTGATGGAGAACGAGTCATCTTCCTCGTTGAGGAGAACCCATCTAGGGTTTTCAGAGAACTTGTCGAAACAAGTTGCCATAGCCGCCCCTTACCACGGCAACAAAGTTCATGCGACAGCGACGGCAATGTCGGAGCTCTCGTCAAAGCAGCGACATCGCCGGTGGTCTCGGCCGACGGCGCCTCCGAAGTCGCCTTGGCGACCTTCTTGGAACCCGAACTCATCCTTCTGGGCGCCATGCGGGTGATCTCAATCGGAGAAGACGGAGTTCGTCGGAGAGAATTGGCAGAAAATCAACAGAAACGAGAATTCTCGTTCTTGGAACTAAGCAAGGCAAAAAGAGTTGAATAACTCTTGATGTGACCCTACGGGGCTATTTATAACAGCCGTCGGGCTGTTAAATCAGATTGGGACTCTAAAACGTGATCATTACACGTTAATGGATAAAGTCGAGTAAGACTTTAACGCAGAATTACCTCTGCGTTCAAATTTTCCAAACGCCAGGCCTAGACCTGCGTTGCAATGGTTCTTAATTCTGCGTTTCGAACCTTCAACGCAAGGTCACCTTGTTTGCAGTACAATTATCCCAAGCGAAAGGACCACATTGGATTTAAATCATCGTCAGGTTAATACTACACCTCAGACGGATGTCATATCCTACAGAGCCTGAGTCTTGTTTACATAGTTGTAACAATGATTCCTCTGTCAAAATCCACTTGTTGATTCTCATCAGAAGAACAATAAGTCTTCAAAATCATTCAAGTCATGATCAATTTACTAACTCTCCCCAACAGAGTGGTAAATATCCAATTTATCAGCCCTTCTTAAATGGGTTGATAAAATTCCACAATCTTGTTCAAATCACAAGTATCACAATTCATCGCTCCGATGATAAGATATTCAGCAGTCCTCCCTAATGAGACGCTACAATATTCTTTCCCCCACAGATGTCACGTTAACACTACACCTCTGACAAATATTCACTTATCGACTCTCTTCAATAGAGCGATAAGTCCTCAAAATTGCTTCCATAGCAATATTCTTCTTGTCACGTTAACACTACACCTCTGACAAATATTCACTTATCGACTCTCTTCAATAGAGCGATAAGTCCTCAAAATTGCTTCCATAGCAATATTCTTCTTGTCACGTTAACACTACACCTCTGACAAATATTCACTTATCGACTCTCTTCAATAGAGCGATAAGTCCTCAAAATTGCTTCCATAGCAATATTCTTCTTGTCACGTTAACACTACACCTCTGACAAATATTCACTTATCGACTCTCTTCAATAGAGCGATAAGTCCTCAAAATTGCTTCCATAGCAATATTCTTCTTGTCACGTTAACACTACACCTCTGACAAATATTCACTTATCGACTCTCTTCAATAGAGCGATAAGTCCTCAAAATTGCTTTCATAGCAATATTCTTCTTGTCACGTTAACACTACACCTCTGACAAATATTCACTTATCGACTCTCTTCAATAGAGCGATAAGTCCTCAAAATTGCTTCCATAGCAATATTCTTCTTGTCACGTTAACACTACACCTCTGACAAATATTCACTTATCGACTCTCTTCAATAGAGCGATAAGTCCTCAAAATTGCTTCCATAGCAATATTCTTCTTGTCACGTTAACACTACACCTCTGACAAAAATCCACTTATCAACTCTCCCTAATAGAGTGATAAGCCCTCAAATTACTCTGATTGCGATCGCTCGCGGGTCGGAGTAAAATCATACCACTTACAAAAATTAATCTGTTGACTATTCCCAATAGGTCAATAGATCTTCAAATCTCTGTTATGTTAACCAACCACCTCTAACAGTTCAAACCCGTTTGAACCAGTTAATTCTTCTACAACGGAATAACTAGTGTTCATACCCCCCCCAAACAAGTTAAAGTTTCTCTATAATTATCTTAAATGGTAATAAAGGAATTTTTAAATATTGGGTATTTTTCCATCGTTGCAAGTCAGAACACGACACATGCAATGAAAAGAGACAAAACAGAATCACTCTTTCTATTATCATCAGGAATATTAAAGAGCGATACAAAAGCCATGTTCTTCTCAAACAAAGAAGGAAAAGAACAGTACATGATTACGCCTCTGGATCAACAAAGGTGAAATACGCAAGCCGGGATTTAACAGCAGATAATTTTTCCTCGTGAGCGGCCTGCACCATCGCTTCAGCTTTCTTCCTAAGTGCACTTTCATCTAGCACAATCGTATTAGCCTGCTTCTGGATAAGTTCAAGCTCCTGCACCGCTGAACGGTAAGTGGCATAGGTCTTCACACTCTCTAGTGTGAGCCTTTTCAATATCTCTTCCTCTCGCGTGAGTTCAGCTTCGTGTCGAGCCAACTCCGCCTTGAGAAGATCAATTTCTGCACGGGATGTCTGTATGGCAACTCCAGAAGCGTCCACAGCATGTTGCTTCTGCATGCATTGTCCCTGTAAGGATGCAATCTCAAGCTCTCTGTCAGTGATGGCCTCTTGGAAAGTCTCGTATTGGCGAGCCGCTTCAGCTTTAAGATTATCAAAGACTGAAGCAGTCTGGGCAGTAAGATCAGCTCGATGCAATTCTTCCAAAGCCCTCAGATCTTTTTCCAACCGAGAGACGCCTTCAGAGCAATGTTGGAACAATCGAGCGTCATCCAAATATCGAATGCCATTCAGGGAGTGCGTGAGTAGTGGTTTGAAAGAATCAAACGTAGCTCGTCCAGCACTGATTTCCTCAATCGCTATCTTCATCATATCTTCCAATGGTCTTATAAGAACCTTTAGGATGGAGGGAAGGGCCACTGGACTTAGCGTCTTCACCGGAGATGACGGTGGGGAACTTAAAAGCATAGACCCTGATGCAGAAGCAATCGGTGATGATCGTGAAGAAGTGGGAGAAGCTATGGTGATATCCAATTGTGAGGGACTGGAAGGTAGAGCCATAAGTGCCCCTGTTTGGGTCGAGCTTAGCACAATATCTGTCCCCACAGGTTTAAGAGGAATCGTCAGCGAAAGAGGTTCTTCTGGTAAAGAGCTCGTTGTCACCGGCACTGATTCAGAGGGAGGAGCGTCTGTTGCTTGCGAAGGGAGAGACGATGACGTCCCAGCAGCTTCAGTAGTTGGAGAACCTACACAAAAGAACAGTTAATGTAAAAGAAAGAAACACCAGAAAAATCAAAGGGTGTAATTTCTACCAGTAGGGTAAAAAGGAAGATAACCAGACGCCTTGTCAGAAGGTGGTGGTGGTTGATCCGCCCAATTATAAAAGTCATCATCATCGCTTTCATCCTCATCAACATCCTCATGGTGAGACGAACTCCCATAGTCTAATGGTTCGTCGTCAGCAGCTGAAAGTTCAGGAGAGCTTGCGTGAGTATCCACTTGGGTTAGCCGGCCAGTCGTGGGACTAGGAATAATAGTCCCCGAATGTGGCAATAGTGCGGAGGAAGCGGGAGACTGACTCTCATTGAGATTAGCGAGCTCATCTGTCGCCAGTTCATTTGTAGGCAGTGCATCCCCTGCAGATGGAGACGTTGCAGGCGGTTCCCTTGAAGGCGAAGCAGCAGCACCAGGAGTCTGTTCGGGAAACGGTGAGATGTCGGGATCCATTGGAAGTTCATCCTCACCCTCTGCTTGATCCAAGGGATGGTGAGGGGAAAATTCTTCAGAAAATGCCGGTCCCCCAGAGTGAGGATCGGCATGCTCAGGACGACTTGTGACAGTTGATTCCTGCTCTTCCCCTCCACCAGCAGATTTAAAAGCATCCGCCATTAGCCTCTGAGCAGGAGGATCTACCAGCAGCTTTCTGCGAGTACGAGTACGCTTCTCGTAGTGAGCTTCTTCTACTTCAGAAAGAGCCCTCTTTCCAGTTGCTTTGGCTCTTGAAGCTTCAGCAGCCCTAGGGCTCGCTATTGGGGCATCATCTAGTCCCATCTCTTCTTCTCCTTCTTCAGTTGCATCCTCAAAATGTAAAAACTCGTCGATCCCCTTCAGACGAGATACACGACCACCCCCTTTCCGAGAAGAATACATCTTCCTAATTGCACGAAGGCCGGAAGTGTACAGTTTGTATTCTGGCATCGTAGAAGCCGTGTGATACCAGTTGCAGAAAGCCACGGAAAGGAGAGAATTAGGCGTTTTGTGGGGTAATCTGAAGGTAGCCCCAGTACAACCTGCGGAGGAGTAATACCAGGCTCGAGCTCCTTCGTATATGTTGCCCATAACCGAAAGTTGGCTCCTCGGATTCCCAACGTATAGTTGGTCATATCCGAATTGTCGAGCAAAACGATACGGTTGATAGGGCTCAATTATACATTTGTCATTTTGCCTGAAGAGGAGATAACCAGGTCTAATATTTAACAGCCAGTGGAAAACTCCCCCGTCCAAACGGGTAAAACCATTAGGACCAGCGGTATCTTGGAAGACCTGTCCATATCCTCCACCCTCAAAATCCGGAAAGCAGCCCCCCGTCCAAACGGGTAAAACCATTAGGACCAGCGGTATCTTGGAAGACTTGTCCATATCCTCCACCCTCAAAATCCGGGAAGCAGCGGAAGATGTCGTAGCTGAGGTCTCTCGACAGAATCTGACGGACCTTCACTACGTAAGTGCCTATCCAAGTAGCTTTTTCTAATCTCTGCACGAAAGGGATGAAGCCTCCATCCGTAGCAGAGGGAGCACTCATCAGATGTACACAATGTGAGGCGTACCAAGCCATTAGATAAGTATACGGCAAGGGTACTCGAGGATTTGGGGTCACCAAGCTTTTCGTTCCTTCAGAGTCTATCTCCTTCACCTAAGAGGACAGCGGGATAAGCTACTTCTATCATCACTGCATCTATTGGCCTGGTAGGAACCACACACCGCTTGAGCCACAGCATGAGGAAC
The DNA here is from genome assembly GCF_001876935.1 of Asparagus officinalis. Classification (NCBI taxonomy): domain Eukaryota; kingdom Viridiplantae; phylum Streptophyta; class Magnoliopsida; order Asparagales; family Asparagaceae; genus Asparagus; species Asparagus officinalis. The sequence goes on along the minus strand of NW_017973143.1, from coordinate 2,347 downwards.
CCCGCCAATAAAGCCATGTCAGAAATAGGAATGGCTGCCTGGTGATGGAAGCTCTCGAATTCAGTCTGCACTGGGAAGTCATCTTCTATTCCCTCGCTGACATAGTGAACGGTGGCGTCATTGATCAAAGCCTGAATGGTCTCAGGAGTGCTCGCCTCCCGACGAGATACGGTGACAGCCTTGTTAGACAAATTTTGGAAAAGATACTCGGCCCAGGATAGCTGTTTGATACCACGTCCGTGTGCCCCTGTCAGTTGGCCGCAGATTTGGAAATGACACATCACCTCCCATAGAGTGTCATATACCTCGGGGATCGTCTCCTTCAAGATCTTCAGCTCAGTTGATCCGGGAATATACTCTTCATATGGCAGGTCTCCAAAAGGAAGACCTGAGACATCAAACATCTCATGCAGGGCGAACCCTAATTCTCCTTCTGGTGTGAAAAACGTACAAGTCTCTGGATTGTACCGCTCCAGAATGGCGAAGAAGTTATATGGACTAAGAGCGATTCCATATTTAGTAGCCATAATAGGGCAAGCAAGCCCAGATTGAGCTAATGGTCCCTTCAATTCTGCCAACACGAATTCTATCATTCGTGCCCACCATCCTGCTTTGGTGGAATGTACCCATCCAGGAGCTCGGAATACTGCAGTTGGGAATTCTCCTTTGGCGGCCAAAAATCGTCGCATGAAAGTGTTAGCTGGGCTAGCTGTTTCTCCTAAAGGATATCCCCGTGAGAATAAGCAAGGTTCCAAGGCCGATACTTGTCGATTATAACCAGCGGTATTCACAACCTTGTGAGTCAGAACCCTAACAGCTACCCCATCTTGCTCTCTCACCAAGTCCCAATTCATGTGGTGGGGAACTGAAGCACATTGGTAGTAGGAGATAGGAAACATCCTGTGCATGTCAGGGAGGAAGAAGCGACGGTCTCCGATCTGCCTAAGCCACTTGTAGTGACCGCCGTGCACGATCTCCTTTGAGATAGTGACGCGATCCCCAAATAAGAAAGCTGGCTTGGCGAGTTTCTTGCGAGACCCAGTCTCAAACTTAGCGTCCGTAACTAAAACCCTGAGTACATCTGTATTTGGATCTGAGATCAGGGTGACACGATCTTTGTCGGTGTCTTGGAATATTGGGAGTTCTTGACACAGATTGAATTGCATATTAAAGTCTGCACCTCCCCCATGCCCAAAGTGGTGGCGAAGATTGAGAGGTTCGCGGGCGTAAGGCACTGCAAAAGAAAGAAATATTCAATCAGTCAAATGAAGGGAATTTTATTTGAGCCCATAAGAAAGAGAATTATCAAACGCACAGTTCAGATCTGGTCAAACTCTGCGTTAAGTTTTCGAATGCACAGTTCAGACCTGGCGTTAATTTTCATCAACGCAGAGGTCAAACTCTGCGTTAAGTTTTCGAACGCACAGTTCAGACCTGGCGTTAATTTTCATCAACGCAGAGGTCAAACTCTGCGTTAAGTTTTCGAACGCACAGTTCAAATCTGGCATTAAAATTTAATAAACGCAAGGGTCAGGCCCCTGACGTTTCGAATTCAAAATGCAGAGTCCTAACTCTGCGTTACAATAACAAAACGAGTCATCTTTCTCGTTTGCAAGAACCCATCTAGGGTTTTTCAGAGAACTCACCGAAGCAAGTTTGACGGCAATACATCCAAGGTTTTAAAGAACTTGCCGAAGCAAGTTTGACGGCCAAGAAGGGCGACACTTACCACCGACGGGTGGAACCTGAAACGACGGCGCTGCTGCAGCAGGAGATCTGGGGCGAGGAGCGGCCTTTTTCTTGGAACCCATGGAAGAGGGTCGGAGAAGACGAGCGGGGTCACCGGAGTTGAAAACGAAGAGGCTTCGTTAAAAATCTTCCGAAAGAGAGGAGGCAAAAAGTCGGGTGACTTTTGATTTGACCCTTAGCGGTCTATTTATAGATAGCTATGAGCTGTCAAATCAGGTCGGGATCATAGGCCCAAATGCCCGCCAAATGTGGCATGTGCGCCTATGATGCTTGAGCTTCTGAACGCAGAGTTCAGCTCTGCGTTATAATCCGCCTGTGCGTCTGCATTGATGGAATTCTTAAACGCAGAATTTAACCCTGCGTTTCGGTTCGATAACGTAAGAAATCTATCTATGCGTTCTAATTCAATCAGACGAATTCCTCTATGTTTATAGCCAAGACATGGTTCCAAATAAATAGAGGGAGGCTAATGTCAGCCATCAAGGCGACTAAAGCCAAGAAAAAAAAAGGTGACTCCACTGAAGAGTCAATTGGATGAGTACAATTAGATTACAATTAACCAAGTCTGACAATGTCTTCTAAATTTTGGGGTCCAAAG